>NW_022990822.1:30422-220237 GCF_902827175.1 Gymnodraco acuticeps
AACGCGACCAACAACCAATCACATGAATCTCTCCTGTTAATTTGCATAAAAGGTTTTACATGTCACACTTTATATGAGGAACATTTATGACATTAATGTCTATGGTGCTATTTACGCAACATTCCATGCTGGCTAAATACTGTCTATGCCTGCTAGCTCTCCATTCAAACGAAGTACACTGGATATAAACTCCCCAAACAGGCGAAAACCTACCAGTTGCACCCACTGTCTCTGCCACCATGCCTGGCTCCTCCTCCCCTGATCATAAAGCACCGGGTGATTCCCTACCGCTACGATTATTTTCTCCTCCATTTTTTTGGCATATGAGGAAATAATAATAATAATAATTCCTTACATTTATTATAGCGCTTTTCCAGATGCTCAAAGCGCTTTACAAATACACATTACACATATCATACATGGTCACCACTGTGGACAATACCCACAGGAGCAAGTTCAGGTGAAGTGTCTTGCCCAAGGACACAACTTTACAGACGCTGCAGAGGCAGGTTTCATCCCTTGATCTGATGATCATTGCACAGCGCACTGCGCCACACCGTCCATCTTCACGCCTCAAAGTCATCAAGGCGCTTTACAAGTACACATTAGTATCATACATGTACTGTGGACATTACCCACAGGAGCAAATCCGATGAAGTGTCTTGCCCAAGGACATAACGGCCTGACGCAGTGGCGGCAGGAGCGGGTTTCGAACTGGAGTTCCCCAGCACCCCCCTTGATCTGATGATCAGATGCACAGACCACTGCGCCACCCGTCCCACAAATGAAATGAACTGCGGTCTGGCTCTCGCAGCATACACGCGGTTTGATTGGCTAGCGCTTGTACTGGCAGATTTGCATAAAACGGGATTTGATTGGCTGACGCCCTCCGTCGAAGCTTCACAAGTAGAACATTGCTCTACTTTTGCCGCGAGCACCGCGAGAAAAGCTATGCTTTGCTCCCACAATGCAGTTCGGCGAATCGTGACGTCACCCCATTCAAAGTGAATGGACAGAAGCGTTGAAGAGTCAACGCACGCCGCCGTGTGTAGGGGCCTTAAAGGCTCGCAGTTTTTCAGGTTGATATGTGAAGCTCATTTGCTAGCCAACATGTATCTAGCAAATGTTTAGCAAAATATTAGAAGTGAGGCTACTAGACTAACGTTAGGTCTACTGTAATAGCCTCACTTTTAATAGTTTGCAAAACATTAGCTAGCACTAGTGTTTTACAGTTGCTAGCAGCTTATTGGGATTTTATGCTAGATAGACAGATATAATAAATTAAGCATTATTGTTAGTTAAGCATGTCAGCCTGCAGCCCCACTTCTCGTCTCTCTAACTCATCGCAGAGGACTGCACTAAAGAAAAGGGCACAGAGAGGAAACCAGTTGTAAGATGTTTAAAAGTTAATTAAACATAATATATGCTTAAATGCATTTCAAAGAAGTTGTGTTGGAGTTTGTGTTGTTCTACATTTTGACACCAAGATTTTCTGATTTTACTGCAAATGTATATCGGTTCCAAATATCGGTTATCGGTCTCCTTGATTACTAATAATCGGTATTGGTATCAGCCTTGAAAAAGCCATATTGGTCGATCCCTAATATGTATATATTATTTATATAAAACAATACAGATAGAATACAATTATGTAACTATGTTATCGTAATCTAGGTCCTTTTCAAGCTTTCATTATACACTGAAGAAACTGAAACATTGACTTTAATCAAATGTATTATGTCAACAGATTTCACATAAATGTATTAGGTTAGTTGAAAGCAATAATATCAAGATAAAATAGATTCAACTTAATATTATTGCTTTCAACTAACCTAATACAGTTCAATGAGGAGAGACGGTTTTGATGTAAGAATACATATTTATTGCAGAGATACACAAATATATAAATAAACATTGATTGATTGACAAATGAATGTAATGGTGATTTTGGCGATTAGGCCCCGTTGTGCAGGAGTATCATTCGGAAGGGTAGAACCGATCCGATGAAACCCCCCTAGGGTTTAGACACTGGTGGTGGTGAATGGATAGTTGGGTCGGTCTGAAGAGGAGTGGTTTAGCTTGACCAAAACAAAAAAACCTTCCTTCTCAAAAGGCCCGGTTAGTAATGAGAAGTCCTACAATCCTTCGGAACAGTAAATAACAGTGAGTGTTGGGAACTGGACAAGCTTTACAAAGTCTGAGAAAGAAAACCTGATGATGGGTAGGCGAATGGTCCGGGCTGATGCTCTTACTTTTACATGTAGTTTCTTTATTGTTGTACACAGTGTCATGTATGTGTCCCTGTCCTGTTTGTGGCTCATGCAGGCACGGAGTGGACGGGGTCCAAGCAGCGGATGTTGGCTGGAATCATCACAGACTACTTCTTCGGTGTGGGCTACATTCTGCTGGCAGGAGTGGCGTACCTTATAAGAGACTGGCGTAAACTGCAGTTGGCTATCTCAGCACCGGGTTCCTCTTCATCTTTTACATCTGGTGAGTGGGCAGCATTATAAAATTGGAGGACGTACTGTTTTTTAAACCCCTGAGTTCTGATTTTTGAAAGTCTATTATCCCTTTTCAACCCCTAAGATTAAAATGGATTGTGTAGGGAATGCTCAATGAGATGCATGATTAGTGACAAATTCCTCTCATCTATTTAGCATACAGTAGCAGGAAAAATGCAAAGACCTACCTCTGCCTCTTGCTAGAGATCTAACTTAAGTAATAAAACCCAAATCTTGTTTGTGTCTCTGGCCTGTAGGCCCTACTTAATAAAAAAAAAAGAATACAAAAAGAAATAAAACCTCTAGCAGGACTTGGAGCTCCGCATTGACCCAGACAGAGAAATAAACCGTCAGAATGTTTTAGCAACAACATTAACATAATACATTAATTATGACACCATGTACATGAACACCAATATGGCACGACCTTGACGTTCTGCTATCAAGAATCACTCTGCTTCAACACATCTTTCAGAATAACTCGTCTATCACTTTTAAGACAATGAAAATTCATCCGAACAGCAACATACAATTTTCCTGGCTAGGAAAAAAATAAACAGTTTCTTGAAATCTCCCCTCTAGGAAATAGTTCCTATGGAGGAATGTGTTGTGGGATCTACAGGTGGTTTCAGTTAGCAGCCTGGCTGCAGGCTGAGTGAGGAGTAAAAGAGCATGGTCCTAGTGAGAAAACGTGTTGCACAAGCCTATTTAATTGTTGCTCAAGGTGCAGATTCTAGTCAAAGATTACACCCAGGTTTTCTTGAGACTTAAAAGACAAACATACAAAGAACAATAAAAAGCACCTAGGTTTTGTCTGAATTTAGCCATCCCAAATGATGTGACATCTGTTTCATAATAGCAGCCCGGTCATGTTGTTAGGCTTAACTAAAAAATACAACTATCTATGTGTTATCAGCCAAGCAGTGGTGAGGAATTCAGTGGCTAACCGGCTAACCAAGAGGAAGCATGTGGAGTAATACAACAAGTATGGGACCAGAGATAGAACCCGTGGGAGAGCCGATTGAGAGCAGATCTGAGATCCCATCCCAGTAATTGAGCTGCTAACCAGGATTGATATCAGTCAGGTCAGGCAGGACAGACTGTTTGCCTTTGTCAACCCACTTGAGGATGCCATTTCACTCTTAGGCATGCTGTTTCTGTGTTCTGTTGGCTGCTGAACTCATATTTTAATTCAATCATTTTGCTATTACATTTGTCCTTCAATGACCTCAAGGAGCTTTGAAGTAAAACATTTCAAATGTTGTAGATGAATGTTAGTTTCTGTTTAGGTGTGTACTTATTCTATTAGGTTGCATCAAGGAGGCTTCTTTTTAAAAATAGGTTGAACAAACAGCATCTCAAATCAATCATTCAGATTATATTCTTATAGCCCAATATCACAAAGTACACATTTGTTTTTAGAGCCCTCTGTCCTTAGAGCTCTGCAGTTTTTTCAGAAATTACTGGGAAAAAATCGAAGAAACCTCATAGAGAGCACCAGAGGGGGATCCCTCTCCGATGATAGGACCGACGTGCATTAGAATATGGACAAAAAAAAGAAGCTTCAACAGGATGTTAAAAAGCTTGAAGGTGTCGCACAAATCATCCATCAGAATCACAGCGAGAGGTGAGAGAAGGACTTGGGGCTGAAAGACACGCACATATAGGAAACAATGTGATTGTGCAGAGAGATTTCTAATAAGCCTGAAAGTACAGTATCATTGTTTAAAATTAGATTGATTGTATTGATTTTTTCGAGAAAGGAAGACAAAGGGTTTTCACAATCTACTGGAGGAGGCAGGGTTCACAGGCCGGCCACTGAACAGGAACATAGCATTGTGTGTGTTGTCACGACGAGGCCTGCAGAGAAGGCAGCTCTCACATGTTTTGGTTGATTATGCCACAGCAGTTCTTGCAGACAGATGAGAAGGACACATAGCCCCAATTCCAAACCGCCCCTACTCTACACCCTACCCCTCCGTTTGCGCGGAGGGTCCGCCACATTAAGTGCTGTTCCAAACCAACGAGTGTGGAGGGGAGTGGGTTATCAAGCAGCAAGTCTGCATCGGTGCTGACTTCACCTGCTGCACATAACCGGTCTCAACGCTGTGTGTGTCCGTCAGGAAACACGCTGTTAACAAGTAGTTCCAGCAAACAATCCGCTGATAAACTGCAATGCTAACACCTCATGATAACCTCATATGTTTTTAACTTAGGATCGTACCTGTGTTTAGTCTAGAAAAGGTAACTGTGTGCATTTTTATTATAAAGTTGTGTATATGTACAGGACCGTTGCAAAAACTAAGAAGCTTATAAACATCAGGTTTAAAATTAAAAGAGCTTTACAAAAGAGTAACACCATTAAAGATGTTTGGAGTTTTATATTAGTTATACATTTTAATTTGTTGTCCAAGAGATGCTGATTTGAAACCGTTGTTACCTATAGTTACGGCATTTCCGGTTTCTGCTGCCGGAGAGAGGGGAGGCCGTCCCAAAGCTCCGACACGGAGTGGGTAGGGTGTGGTTTGGAATTGGGCCTGAGGCTGGATATAATCCATCTACCCTCCACTAGGGCTGCACGATTTGGGGGAAATAATTGCGATTTTTTCTGACAGCGATTCGATTTGTGATATTTGTTTTTAAGCGACCCAACGGAAGTTTATTGTAAAATGCGGCCATATCTCCAGCTAGGAAGGTCGCATCAACGTGCTCCCGTCTCTAGCACCCCCGCAGCCCGAGCTACGAGTGAAGAACTAAACTTACATGAAACTTCCGTTGGGTTGCTTTAAAGTCAAGCTTCAGTTTAAGATTCACCCTGTAATAGAAACATGTGATGGAGCATTACTAACCTGACTCAGATGGTTTGTTTCACCAAACCATCTAGAACCCTTTTCTTTTTTAAATAAAAAAAATCGCAGGCTTTGTGATTTGATATTTCATCATTTCAAATCGCGATTTCGATTTTAAAATGGATGAATCGCTCAGCCCTACCCCCCACTCTGCAGTATTACCTCAGTTGATAAATGTGGGCAGTAAACTCAATATGAATGCATTGAGGGAAGGCTACATACAGAGGGGTGGGGTTGGGTTTAAGAGAGCAACAATAATTCATGGGGAGAATGGCAAATAGAGCAAAGTCCTTGCAGCGCTGTAGCACAGAGATTAAAAATAGGCCTCCACCACATCAGACATAATATCATTATTCAATATACTTTGAATGACAACCAGTTTGTCATTGTGGCATAAGCCATTTTGAAACACCCAGTGGTGTAGTGGGCGTTGGACGCGGGGGTACGCCGTACCCCCCACTTATTTGGAGCATGATCTTTTTTTTAAGTCTAATAAATATAAAATCATTGCCAGTGTTATCAGTTGCAAGTGTGTATTTGTTGTAATAATGACAAAAACATAATACATTTCACAGTAATTAAAATAACAAATAAAAACGATTTCCTTCAAAAAGTATGATTCATACTGACCCCGCCGATTTTGCGGCAGCTCTTTCCCTCAAGAATGCTAACGAAAAAGCTCTATAATGGCAGGCTAACATGTTTTACTTGACTTATTTTCTAAAAAGAATATAATTCACAAGAAGAAAGAGGCTAGCAGCACCAAAGCTACAAGTGAAGCTGCTAGTAATACATCATCAGAAGAGCCGCCTAAAGACGTGGATAATGCTAGCTAACGTGCACGTTAGCTGCGCTAGCAACGTTCCCCTGGCTAGCTCAAGCTCACCTTTCCCAGAGGTATGGATGGAGAGATGTGGCGGAGGAAACAAGAGGCTACCCGTGGATAGACTGCAAAGCTGGGAAACTGGGCTGCAAAGTGTGTTCATCCATTACGGATTTATCAGTCTTCAAAACCCAAGGTGTGTGTGTGTGTGTGAAAAGCAGCGCTGTCTGCTTATTTGCAATGTCGGCTAGGCCTAATCAGAATAATGTCAAGTCCAGATTCAATGTTGTTTGCATAAGTATGGCTATATTTTTCGTTTTGTTATTTAATAAGTTAGTTTTCAGGACAACTTTGGATATTTTGTTTGTTTGTTTGTTATGAGTTTTAGAGAGAGAGAGAGAGAGAGAGAGAGAGAGAGAGAGAGAGAGAGAAGCAGCACTGTCTGCTTAGTTGCAATACTGTAGTTTATGCAATTTAGGCCTATACATTGTTTATGTACAACCCTGTCTCCTAAAAATTACGTTCCCACAGAACTAAACTGCATTCTCAATTACGTTTAGCTAGAAACGTATTTTCTCCCACGTTACGTTTGTTATGAACGTATCTTAAATACGTTTATTTTCTACATATCTTCTAGAAACGTATTTTCTCCCACGTTACGTTCGTTATGAACGTATCTTAAATACGTGTATTTTCTACATATCTTCTAGAAACATATCTTCTCCCACGTTACGTTCGTTATGAACGTATCTTAAATACGTTTATTTTCTACATATCTTTGCCATTTATTGCCTTGCTTATAATAATGATAATAGTCATTTATAAATATCATTTTAGAGCACACCTTTGAAATCGAGAATCGGGCTCGATATATGGTTAAATTAAAATCAGTAGGCGAGGCTGTAATTTCGGCAGCTGTTACTCTCATGAGCGAGGCAGAAAATAATAGTTTTAACATGACAAAAAGCTGCTGTGTCGTTTACCTCAAACATTAAAACAAATCCAGAGTTACTTGTTTCTGTACTTCCTCTAAGAAGAAAAGACAGTAAAAGAAGAGCTCTGTGGCTTCAGGCTTGATCGCCGTTCAAATGACAGCGTTGGTTTCCCCCAAAAGTGGGCGGGGCTGTAAAGTGACGTTTTACTATCATCTATTATTCAAAACCATTCTATTTATTCTAACGTAAATTACATGCCAGTGTTTTATCTTTTTATTTATTTGTTTTATTTTAAATCGTATAATGTCGGACTTTTTTCCCGTCTGTGAGGAAAATAAATGGGGTTTAGAGCCTCAAAATACTGAAATCTGTATTTTTTAAAAATCTTTTCCTTCTAATTTGTTATTCTTTTCTAAATAACACACTGTGATTTACTCAACCATAACACACAATTATCCTTGTTTTTATTTATTCGTTTAATTCTATAATCTTGGGCTTTTTAGCCGTAAATAAAGTCACCGGAAACAGACGGGACATTTCGAGCGATACACACCACAAACCCACCGAACTGATTACCCAAGATCCTCAGCTTGAAGCTCGTTGATTGGATGTTTTAGCCGCAATAAACGCTGGGATATGGTGTTAATAAGTTGTGATATCCGAAAACGAAAAATAAAATAATACCTAATTCAGAGTGTTCTTGCTTTTCTCTTTGGAAGTCATCACATAACGGCATTGTAATACACGGTTCGGCTGCATTAAATATTATACATCTGCCGTAGTTCTTTATTTATAGAGCCCTGATGAGAAGACTTCTAGACAAACATGAGGAACTGCCGCCAAAACTGAATACTTGATGTGGATCATAAATATATCAACAATTAAACAACATCTTCAATTTCTTTTCACAAAATACGTCTCCTTGCAGTATCAATAGTAATTCGGCTGACTTTTATATTTGATCCAATTGGTAGATAATAGGTTATATTTACACCATAACGGTGCACAGCTGATAGAAAAGGACTTGTAGTTTTTAAAGATATTACTGATTTTCTTTGAATATAAGAATGTAAATACTGAGTTGAGAGAATAGTCAGGGGATTTGGGTGATGGGAGATACACCTATGGATTCAGAATTTCAATAGCGTACCATTAAATGACGGATATACCTTTCTGTCTGTGATGTTTTACAAATCAGATATTAATGTGTAGAAGTAAAACATGTGAAATAATATAGCAATATCCTGTAAAATTATGTAAAAACATGAATAAAACTACACATCTTCAGATGTTATACATACATAAGTGTTCTACACTAATAATACAAAGTTATTATTAGTATGCTGTGTGTACCTTGTGTGCACCGCCTAGTGGTTAAAGCACGTTATTGAATTATTTTTGTTGAATAATGTTATTTGATGAAAACAATATTAAGAGTACATACTTTCATAGGGGGAAAGTAGAAGGTCAATGATAGAAATATAGAATATAAAAAGTCAAGAAGATACTATAAGTGATCTCTACAATAAAACAGTTTAGTGCCGGATGTACAAAGATATTAATATGAGGATGTGCAAAACAGAAAAACGAATTAACCTTTATTAACACATTAAAGAATACTTTAGGTTAAGGTCTTATTTTAAACAAGAAAAAAGCTTTGGGGGTATCTATCTACCGATGAATATTAAGCCTGACAAAGTACTTAACGTCTAATATATTGCTTTCCTGCAATGTTAACTATGTTGAAGCACTTCTTTTAACTGATATTATACACATTAATTATACTCTTATGTATGTAGATAGAATAATAAATGTGCAGAATATGACAGTTTAATGGTGGAGGTACACACATATTGATAGATGTCTTGTAATGCGCTGTTGAGGAACCTGAGACCCAAGTTGTGTATATGATCAATAAACCTTAGAAAATCTTGAAATCTTGAAAGGGATGTGCAAAATAGCCATTATACAGTTTTTAATTAACTATTAGTAGAGAATAACGAGTAATGAATATACTTTATAGAGATCTGCAGACCGGGGGGGTGCGCAAAAAAAAAAAAAAAGTTTTAACAACATTATTTATTGACTTTTCATTCCGGTATAATCATTTTGCGCAAAGATGGCACTGTTTGTCAGAGCACTTCATCCTTCTGGGATTTCATGAAGAACAGCTCCAACGCCTGTGTGTATGGGAATGCCTCTGGTGCTGGTCCATTAACTGCCAGTGTTTCCCACAGATCTTAAATATACTTTGGGGGGTGGTGGTAGCGGGGGGGGTTGAGGTGACGTGCAACAACATTAACCTTTCTGTTGGTCGCTTGTTAGCAGACCCTTCACGCGATGGCAGAGCGAACAGGTACAGGCAGGGTCCATAATGATAGCCCTATAGTTTAAATCTACTACCCACACATGAACATATGGAAATGGGTTACTATTTAAAAAAATAAATGTATTTATTAATGTATTTAGGAACCTATCCATGTGATTTTTAGTGGGGGTCGACCTCAAATCCTCTAGGGGGGTCCAGGGGCATGCCCCCCCGGTAAGATTTTATTTTTTATTTTGGAGTTAAATGCATCAATCTGGTGCATTTTGAGGGGAAAATAAAGAGACTAGATCTATGGAAACACCTATATTTAACAGAACTGTATACATTTCAATAATCATAAAATCAAGGCCATAACCAATAACATACCATTTCCAATATGAAAAAAACACTGAAACTTGTTTATTAATTTAGTTTTGGTTCATTTATAGTTGTGAGTGTGTCTGTGCTCCTGAATCAGCCTCTCCTGTCTCCCTCCTCTCCCCCCTCTCCTCTTTGAGGCAGCAGCAAAGACTAGTTTTCTCTCAACAAGTTTTAAAAGTGTATCTTACCTTTTTTCACCTAGTTAACTTTATGTTTTGATTTATGATCTGTATGACAGTGGCCATGTCGGCAGGCCACATCATGTGGACAGCCAGTCACCCTGTGTGAGGCAGGCCACTTAACAGGCCAGAAGGAGGCGAGATCAGAGCAAGGGAGCGAGGGATCATTGTCTACAAGTTAATCGATCGCAGATGGCGTCGTGGTCACGGACGAATACAAAAAAAATATATTAAAACATTTTTTTATAAAAAAACAAAACTAAATGGGTCGCGAAATATACTTGGGCGGCCGTTAATATACCTGGGCGGCCCGCCCAAGTATAGTCTATGTGTGGGAAACCCTGTGTAGTGTCTTCGGCCATCCTAAATCTCGAAATGTCCCGTCTGTTTCTGGTGACTTTATTTACGGCTAAAAAGCCCAAGATTATAGAATTAAACAAATACATAAAAACAAGGATAATTGTGTGTTATTGTTGAGTAAATAACAGTGTGTTATTTAGAAAAGAATAACAAATTAGAAGGAAAAGATTTTAAAAAATACAGATTTCAGTATTTTGAGGCTCTAAACCCCATTTATTTTCCTCACAGACGTTTATACGATTTAAAATAAAAACAAATAAATAAAAAGATAAAACACTGGCATGTAATTTACGTTAGAATAAATAGAATGGTTTTGAATAATAGATGATAGTAAAATCTACGTCACTTTACAGCCCCGCCCACTTTTGGGGAAACCAACGCTGTCATTTGAACGGCGATCAAGCCTGAAGCCATAGAGCTCTTCTTTTACTGTCCTTTCTTCCTAGAGGAAGTACAGAAACACGTAACTCTGGATTTGTTTTAATGTTTGAGGTAAACGACACAGCAGCTTTTTGTCATGTTAAAACTATTATGTTCTGCCTCGCTCATGAGAGTAACAGCTGGCGAAATTACAGCCTCGCCTGCTGATTTTAATTTAACCATATATCGAGCCTGATTCTCGATTTCAAAGGTGTGCTCTAAAATGATATTTATAAATGACTATTATCATTATTATAAGCAAGACAATAAATGGCAAAGATATGTATAAAATAAACGTATTTAAGATACGTTCATAAGGAATGTAACGTGGGAGAAAATATGTTTCTAGAAGATATGTAGAAAATAAACGTATTTTAGATACAATCATAACGAACGTAACGTGGGAGTAAATACGTTTCAAGCTAAACGTAATTCAGAATGCAGTTTAGTTCTGTGGGAACGTAATTTTTAGGAGACAGGGTTGTTATGTAACTTATGTGCCAGTGTGTCCATGGTTTTGAGTCTGTGTGTGTTGAGCGCAGCGCCGTCTGCTTTTTGAAGTACAGTAACTAAAGTAGGACTAAGCATACCGGTAGTTTCTGTGGACCTGTCTGCCCGTTTTGTGAGTGCACTGCGCGCATGCGCACTTGTGTGGCATTGTTTGGGATGACCTAATTAAAATAGCGTCCCCCCAGTAAAAAAATCCCCACTACACCACTGGAAACACCTGTATAGCACTCCTGCTTTACCTTTTTTATTATAGATACTGGGTATCAGGTGTCATCATACAAATCCATACACACGTTGTCAAATCAGAATAGAGATCATAGTGGTCTCCTGATGTGCTGGAGATCACATTGATCTCAACAAGTACCGACTCATTCAAAGTATTTATTGTGGAAAATGAATATGCTAGACATATGCCCAATTAACGTGGAGTTTTATATATGTGTTGTGTTTATATGATATGATGCATTCTTCTGTAAGAAAGTTGAACCCACTGCGACCAACAGAGACTTTGTGTTGCACAACACACACACTGCTTGAATAAAGGATTGGCTGATTGTGAACGTTTGATAGAGATCAAAGTTATTGTTTTCATTAAGAGCAGACGGACCCTGTTTAACTTGATTTGGTGGACTGGTGTTAATTATAACACGGATAGGAACAAAGGATTTTTAGGGAGAGCCGAACACACACAGGGTGGCTTACTGTAGCAGATCATTGCCAGATGGAAAAAGCCATACAATGGATGTGTTTTGATCATCACTATTATGGTTAAATATGAATTTAGAGTGAAGACTCCAGAAAATGCCAGAAATAATTTTTAAGTTTTTATGTGACCTGTAGAGAGCAGACTAAAGCGCTCGGAGCGCTAACAGAGAGAGAGATGGAGAGTGCAGACAGTTTTTATCTCCAGCCCTTTGGTCTTGCAGGTGATGAGTGGTACGCACGCCAAGCTATTCAGAATGTTTCCTGTTCAATGGGGTCATCTCTGATGTGGAAATCAGCCACCATGCTATCATGCTAGTATATTGTGGGCTCCAAATCCTATGCCGCCGGTAAAACTAGCTAAAATAGGTTAACGTTTTAACTAATGAAATCATAAAACAGTATTAAAAGTTAAGCTGTGATGTGAAATGCAATCAACCATCCACAATCAGGAGAATCCAGAGAGTTCTGCCTGGAAATGTTGCCAGCTAGTTTTACCAACTACAGCAGTGGTTTCCAACCTTTTTTGTCTCATGGACCCCTTGAGCTGGTCACTCATCTGTGATGACTGGCTTACATGTTTCTTGTGCTCCTAAATGAAAATCCCTTGTTTAACTCTCACCCTAAATAAAAATGCATTTAAACTTGATATTACACTAATTGTCAGTGAAAATAATTATATTAAGACTCACTTGTAGCAGTTTCAACATCTGTAGTTAAGCAGCAGGGGTCCCCAACCTTGCTGACACTGAGAGCTACCTGAAGGATAACAGGGAATATGGAGGGCTTTTTCTTTGATATCATCTTTCTGAAGAATATACATTTGCAATTTTCCTTTAAATAATGAATATTGTGCATTTAATAAGCTACATGTAATACAATTATTTTTTACCTATTACTGTTTTCAATGGGGACGCTTTTTTCAGATACAAATAAAACAGTTTGGAACCCCACCTTTTTTGTACACACTAGTGTCCTTATCTACAGCAACACCTGTAGACACAGGGTTCACAGTCAGCCTACAGACGTGTGGCGTGCAGACTTGAACATGAACATGTACTCTGATTGTTTGAATCCTGAAAACCCTCGCTACTCTAGGCGGGAACCTGCAGCATGCTGTCCCCTGAAGTAGCTCTTCACACAGAGGAGAGGAGACCCCTCCCCTCTGAATGACTGTCCACAGTCACTTTTGTCCTTCATATTCGAATACAAACATTGAACTGTATTCATATAAGACAAAAGTGATTTATTTAATTAGCGATGACTCGCACTATCTTTAGAACGAACCCTGCGGCCGACCAGGCTCCCGCCTAGCCACTGCAATCCCCTCACGTATCCCTAGGGGTCCCCGTACCCCGGGTTGGGAACCACTGAACAAGAGGACGGAAACATCACATTACATTACTTGTTAGACCAGGGGTGGTCAAACTTTTTGGCTCGGGGGCCACCATGAGTTTTAAAATGTAACAGACGGGCCGGGCCAGTAGCAGATCGGTGAAAAAATATTTAACTGTCCACTCCTCATTATACACTCGGCACTCATTGTCGACTTTTCTTTTCTTTGGTCCACTCATTGTTACAGATGCAGGTTCAAAGGTGAATTAGGTTGAATTAGGTGAATTATTGCGTCATTGCGTCATCGTTTGCGTCATGAAGTAACCGTTACGTGCCTTCTTATGACCCACACAGCGTTTTACGTCGCTGATTTTCTCTGCAACACCGCTCACAACAACATCAATAGAGGACTGCGTCGGGTAGTTTTTAATCATACGAAGCCAGATTAAATTAAATAACTACTTCTCCAACCTTGTACCTTTCTCCAGAGTGCCATGGTGCATTGTTTATTAATGTGGTTCAGCGGCATTACCGCTGTAAAGTATTCACTGTCTGACTGTCACACAAGCAGCTGATAAATATCCCCCATCCCCATCAGTGAATGTGTTTTAGTCTGAATTGACGCTGTTTGGCATCACAACGCTGTTATGAAAGTTTCTCTGGCATTCAACAGGTGATGTTAGCATAGCAAACCGAAGCTAATCAGACTATCTCATATCATTTTGTGGCATAAACCGGTTTCTACACACAATAAACAGAACCGCACTAAGCTGGTTAGTGTTGCCTGACTTTATATAAGTGTTTTTAATAAGTGTGTGGTCGCGTTCTGGTCACTTTGCTCAGCGCTACTGATTGGTACAACTTGTAGTATTCGCTGTACTCGGCATGAACTGTTATTGCTCAGATTAATCTCGACCCCCTCCAATGTAAGCGTGACGTATTTGGTTCTTAGATCTTGCCGGGTTGCCGACTCCAGCAAAGGTCAATTGTGTCTAGAGTGCGCCATCTAGTGGGATCAACTGAAATGCTGGGTATTGCAGGAAAAAGGCTAAATGAATGTGGTCTTTACTATAATTTGGACAATTTTGTACCAATATTCGGCAGGCCGGATTAAAAAGCCCAACGGGCCGTATATGGCCCGCCTTAGTTTGCCCATGCCTGTGTTAGACGCTTTTATCCAAAGCGACTTACATACATTCAGACTCTAGGATTGCCCACAGTCTGGAACAATCTGGGGTGAAGTGTCTGCCCTGAAGATCAGCGCACTATTCCACTGAGCCACAGCCACCTCGGTGTCTATGTTAATATGAAGGCTTAGCATTTTCTTTACTTTTTCAGGGTGTTGCCGAAGTCAGCTCGCTGGTTAATGGCCAATGACAGAAAGGAGGAAGCATGGGAACTGATCCGGAAAGCAGCGCAGATCAATGGGAAGCCCCTCACCAAAGATCTGGAGATGTGTCAGGTAGAAATGCAACATTTAAATTGTAACATTGTAAAAGTCAATGGATAGATTTAATTTATAAATCAAATATCAAATCTTTTGAATTCTTCAAAAATAATAATAATACCATTCACAGAAGAAAAGGATCCTCAGTGAATATACTGTAGCTCCTCTTGCTTTAGTAGCAGGGAGAATGTTCTAGCTGTATAACAGGTACTTCAGTATCACTCTGAAGCAACCATTATTACTTTGCATAAATGTTCCATCACTCATTATCATTTAAAAATGCAAACTTCCCCATCAGTACTGTGTTCTATTATTTTATATACCCAACTCCAAAGTCTCTAACTGTCTTCCTCTGTGTCTCACCAGGTCTATAGAGTTGAAAAGAAAAATGAGGTGAAGAAAAAACACTCATTAATTGACCTGGTTAGAACCCCGAAAATGAGGAAGCACTCTTTGATCGTGTTTTATCTCTGGTAAGGATGAGCAGAGCATTGCCTTTGTCTTTCTACACTGAACAATCTAAAACGTTGACTTTAATCAAATGTACTATATCAACATGTTTCACATAAGTGTATTAGGTTCATTGTAAGCTATAATATTAGGTTTAACATATTTAATCTAGGGCTGTCAAGTTAACGCGTTAATAACAAAACAAATTAACGCCACTAATTATTTTAACGCGATTAACGCATGTGTATTTTTTGTCCTGGGCCGCCACGTAGTTTCAGAGTGCATCTAGTTTAAAATACCATCTACAAGCTGATGCTGACAGCCCCGCTCCTTCCACCAGCTTGCGGCAGACCATACTTCCATGCTCACCGGCAGGACTGGCCATCGGGAGGACCGGGAGGGTGTGTGTATAGGCACGTTCACACCGGAGTACTTTTCCCCCGTACTTTTCCCCCGTACTTTTCCCGTTTAGTACTCCTTATGTCGCGTTCACACCAAAAAGAGTACTTAGTGCCGGGAACTTTTACCCCCATTTTTAGTGCCTGCTAACTCAGAAAATGTTTTGAAGCCGCCATTGTATTTGCTGGCATTAGCATTATTAGCATTAGCCCCGCGCACCAACGGAGAGAGAATAACTTATGGCAACACAAAAAAACATGGGAGCGGTGGAGTGATGAGGAGGTGTCGGCGTTCTGGTGATTTACTCGGAAGTCCCCAGTTCCCAACTCCGGGGACTTCCGGCCGGGGACTTCGGGTGGCAGTATACGGCGTGAAGTTGTTTGCGGCCTGCCAGTAAACCCAAAGCAGAAGAAGACACAGTGACGTCAGCGGCTCATTTGCGTAATCTTCCCTCAGGGACTTATTCAGGTGTGAACGCGATTGGTACTTTGTGTCCTGGGGTTATAAGTGCCGGAGCACTAAGTGCCGGAGCACTAAGTGCCGGAGCACTAAGTGCCGGCACTAAGTACGGCAAAGTATTTGGTGTGAAAGCGGCTTATGTGTGGCGCGAGCGAGAGAGAGAGAAAGCGCACACCTTACGTGTATTGTTGTTGTTAGCATCTGGTGCTAGCTAGCTGCGCTAACGGATATAAGGAGCTGTTTCAAAGAAAACAGAGGAGCGACATTTCGCCGACAACTGCGCCGAGCACTTGACTTTATGCAGGCAGCCAGACAGTGGGACATTGCACGAAAAGTCCTATGGCTTGAGTTGCACATAGCTCCAATGATCCACACACACACACACACACACACACACACACACACACACACACACACACACACACACACACACACACACACACACACACACACACACACACACACACACACACACACACACACACTTTGTATTGTATTATTGTATTGTATGAGAGAGGTTCCAGGTTGAATTGAGGCGAATGTTCAGAGGCTGAGGAATATTTGTCATTGTTCAAATGATAATAAACATTAGCATAAAGCATATTTGTCCACTCATATGTTGATAAGAGTATTACAAACTTGAAAAATATCCCTCTAAGGGACATTTAGAACAGATCAAAAATGTGCGATTAATTTGCGATTAATCGCGATTAACTATGGACAATCATGCGATTAATCGCGATTAAATATTTTAATCGACTGACAGCCCTAATTTAATCTTAATATTATTGCTTTCAACTAACCTAATACAGTTATGTGCATTCTGTTGACATATTACATTTATTTAAATTCATCGTTTCAGATTTTTCAGTGCTTCAGTGCATTTTTCTGAATAGGAAAATGTATCCTTGTCCATGTGAAGCCAATGATTCACATCATGCTCTGATCACTTCAAAACATAACAGCCATTGTTGCACTGACTTGCTGCAGCAAGGCTTTTTATTTGTTTATGGTTTTTCAATGACACAAACAGCAGAGGGTCTTAGCCCCAGAGCAAAACAGTGTTTGGGTTCCTCCCACATTCCTAACAGTCTGGAACTTTGCTTCTCCAACACACTCCTCTTCCATCTCCTGTCAAAGCTCCACTCAATCCTATTATCTTTACTGACTTGTATCAGTCAACTGAATGTATAATAAGGATTACTTAATATATTCGAAGGGCCGGGCCGCTCACTAGGTGGTTATACTGCCTCATAAGTTAAGTTATAAGTTAGCTAAATCAATCAAAAGTAGGTCAATAAGAAAAATAAACAGAGTTTCCTTTAATTTGTTAGCAGCTCATCCTTTACAACAGGAGCCCCAGATTGATTATCATAAGAGGAAATAGGAAGGGTATATTCAAGTTTGTTATGTATCTAAGATATTGGGCTTTTTTCTTATAGACTTTGTATATCGAGCCCGATTGTCGATTTCAAATGATTTAATGTAATTGTTTGCCTGACTGGTCATCGTAATCGGGTTCTTTGAATATCCAAAAAAAAACCACAGTTTTCAAAAATGTCTGATCGGATTGGCAAACACTTCAGAATTTGTATTGACCGCCTATTCAAATGACAGCGTTGTTTTCCCCCAAAAGTGGGCGGGCCGTAATTTTCGTCCAGAAGTGACGTAGGTGTTACTCTCATCTATAATATATATCACTCAGTATAACAGGCCTACATTACTCTCTGTATGTATTTGCTTCAGTTTAGTAGATATCTACAAACAAAGAGTCGATATGTTTCTAAAACCATTTAGTGCTTCACATAATAAAATACACAACGACTGTAGCCTGATTATGCTTTAGGAGCTGTGTGTGTGTGTGTGTGTGTGTGTGTTGTGTGTGTGTGTGTGTGTGTGTGTGTGTGTGTGTGTGTGTGTGTGTGTGTGTGTGTGTGTGTGTGTGTGTGTGTGTGTGTGTGTGTGTGTGTGTGTGTGTGTGTGTGTGTGTGTGTGTGTGTGTGTGTGTGTGCGTAGATGTGGCGGACAGACAGGTCTCAGTTGGTTTGGTGTCCTATGCTTACTTTTAATACTTGTAAATAAAACTTTTGGCCCGTAATTTCATTTCCCCATTGTAGCGTCCAGAGAGAGGGGGGGGGATATATCCAGTCTCTGATAGTGTTACGTTATTATGAGAGTGCTCTCATACTTGTTTGATTCTGAAATTGTATATATATTTATATAAATATATAGCCTATATACAGTTGCAAGAAAAAGTATGTGAACCCTTTGGAATGACCTGGATTTCTGCATAAGTTGGTCATAAAATGTGTTCTGATCTTCATCTAAGTCACAACAATAGACAAACACAGTCTGCTTAAACTAATACCACACAAACAATTATATGTTTTTATTGAACACACCATGTAAACATTCACAGTGCAGGGTGGAAAAAGTATATGAACCCCTAGGCTAAAGACTTCTTCAAGAGCTAATTGGACTCAGGAGTCAGCCAACCTGGAGTCCAATCAATGAGACGAGATTGGAGGTGTTGGTTAAAGCTGCCCTGCCCTATAAAAAATACACACCAGTTTTGAATTTGCTATTCTTAAGAAGCATTGCCAGATGTGAACCATGCCTCGCACAAAAGAGCTCTCAGAAGACCTACGATTAAGAATAGTTGACTTGCATAAAGCTGGAAAGGGTTACAAAAGTATCTCTGAAAGCCTTGATGTTCATCAGTCCACGGTAAGACAAATTGTCTATAAATGGAGAAAGTTCAGCACTGTTGCTACTCTCCCTAGGAGTGGCCGTCCTGTAAAGATGACTGCAAGAGCACAGCGCAGAGTGCTCAATGAGGTGAAGAAGAATCCTAGAGTGTCAGCTAGAGACTTAAAGAAATCTCTGGCACATGCTAACATCTCTGTTGACGAATCTACGATACGTAAAACACTGAACAAGAATGGAGTTCATGGGAGGACACCACGGAAGAAGCCACTGCTGTCCAGAAACAACATTGCTGCACGTTTGAAGTTTGCAAAAGAGCACCTGGATGTTCCACAGCACTACTGGCAACATATTCTGTGGACAGATGAAACCAAAGTTGAGTTGTTTGGAAGGAACACACAACGCTATGTGTGGAGAATCCAAAGGGTTCACATACTTTTTCTTGCAACTGTAAATATATGTGTGTGTATATGTCCGCATCTGTAGCCTGTTATTGTCTCATTATACCGCACTGTGAATGAATTAAAAGTAAATATATAAGTGGTCATGAACACAGTTCTGTCCATCAGTATATAATGTTCATGAATGGATTGTAAGAACAGGACTGTACACTGAAAAAACTGAAACAATAACTTTAATTGTCAACAATTTCGCATAACTGTATTAGGTTTGTTAAACCTACCTGTTAAACCCCATCCCCCCCGCCGGCGGGGGGGAAAACGCATCATCTGCAGGAAACAGCGTCTGAGGGCTTCTTAATATTTAATAAACTATGAATGTTTCATATCCATGTAACGGGAAGAAACTCAGCTAACTGATGATATGAACCATTTTTAGCAGAAAAAAACACAAGACTAACGCTGAGCCTCTGAATTAGCCCTGACCAAAAAAATGCTAACGCCGTTAGCACAGCACTCACGGTATAAAACCCTTATTACTTATCGTAAATGCAAATCCAACCCATCGATTAGCATCGTGAGATTACACAGATTCGATAGGTATCTGTATCATCACTACATGATCATAACTTGCGACATGAGAAACAAAAACAGACATCACAACACGTGGCATTAGGTAGCAAACTCGGCAATATGTCTTACCTTTGTTGTTGTCTGATCAAATGTTGTCTTCAATGGCATTAAAACGATAAAAACGCTGCTGAAGTAAATCCATAGGTTAATCCAATGTGTCTGTGTCCCTTTGAAATGATTACTGATAATCCATGAGCAATAAACCTAGTTTTCAGATTTCAGAGCGTAAGATAGGTTTCGCTTTGGGCAAACTGCGTGCGCATAGCCCCCACTTCTCAATGGTAACGTTGGTGTGTATGTGGAAATTCCCCTTCTATTATATTGGCTCTAACGGTTCAAAAAAGAGGTCAATTATCAAAATCGACCAATGGGTTCCAGAGAAACGGCAAAAACGCCAATTTCCACCCAAATGAACCCAGAGGTGGAGTTTTTTTTCTAAACCTCTCTAAAAAGGTCAAATGGCACTTGTTTTGCATCAATCTTGATACAGGGTACTTATTATATGTTGTACTTTGGATTCCTAAAGCGTTTAGTCTACCTTACCATCATCCAAGGGTAGTTTTCACTATAAGTAAAAAATAATTTTTGGACAGACACTATAATTTACATTTTTTACATGTTCAATCTGAATTTTCTTTAAAATAGAAAACATCTATATTGATTCTGACTTTTCTACATCCAACTCACAGGTTTATCATTACTTTGAAAAAAAGGTTATTAATTTTCCCCTTTTAGAAGGGAAGATATGGTCATTTGTTCTGGAAATGTCATTTTCGAGCCTGAGACAGGTTAAAAGCAATAATATTGAGTTGAACCTTATTAATCTTAATATTATTGCTTTCAACTAACCTAATACAGTTATGTGAAATCTGTTGACATAATACATTTAATTAAAGTCAACGTTTCAGTGTAAGAGTGTAACAGAACTGTCAATAACAACTGTACCTGCATGACCGTCCACATTCAGTCAAGGCTTGGTGGCGGCTCTTCACACCGTGATAGGATTTCTGTCAAAGGTGTAAAACCCTTCGGTGTTCTGTGGTGAGAAGTATGGAAAAAAGTAGAGAACCAAGACCTATGTTTTTAGATCACTGTCCCCCACAGATGAATCATTATGCACATTATCCACCTAATTACTGCGCCAAATAATCTCATGTTTTAAATTGCTGGGGTTCTCTGTGTGAGCTAGTCTGGTTATCAATAATAATCATTTATGATCAGTGGAATGGCTATCAAATAATTGATAATTATTTGGATAATTATGAATAGTGATTCATTATTTGGATATTGACAAAATAAATTGCACTGTGGAATTGTTGTGTTCTTATATATTTCTTACTTTCCATGAATGATTCTTTCATTTTTGTTCAAACTGAATTGAATGTTGTCATTACCACACAGTACATTATATTACATTTCATTTGGCTGATGCTCTGTCCAAAACGACTTAAAATAAGTGCAAAAAACATAAAGATTCAAACTCCGAACAACAAAGAAAGTGCAGATAGCGTGGGTTAATTGTAGAATTAAGATTAAGATGTCGTTTCCTGGGACAATGTGTTGTTATACAGGAGTGTAGTGCCTCTTTGGGATGTGCTGGAGACACATTGTCCCCCCGAAAGACTTCTATATTTCGTCCTCCCTCGTTTCTCAGGTTTACCAACGTACTGGTGTACTACGGCCTGTCTCTGAACATTTCTGACTTTGGAATGAACATCTATCTGACTCAGCTGATCTTCGGCCTGGTGGAGATGCCTGCACGCACCATCACCCTGTTCACCCTCAACCGCTCACGCAAGTTCTCCCAGCTGGCTTTCCTGGCTGTGGGGGGGCACCGCCTGCCTGCTCACCATCTTCGTCCCCAGTGGTACACACACACACACACACACACACACACACACACACACACACACACACACACACACACACACACACACACACACACACACACACACACACACACACACACACACACACACACACACACACACACACACACACACACACACACACACACACTCATGTCCATACTTTATTCCTGCACGCCTCCTCAGAGTTTCCTCTTGTCCATCTCGTGGCTGGTGATTTGCTCATTTTTATCAACATACACTTTGGTGTGCTATAATAAAAAAATAAGTTTGGCAGGTGGGAAAATGCTTATTATTCTGTGAAAAAGCACCCATGTATCTCCCATGTCTCCAGTCTGTGTCTGTAACACTCTTCTGTGTCCTCTCCTCTAGACCTGTCTGTCATTAAGACCGTGCTGGCCATGATCGGGAAGTTTGGGATAACAGCCTCTCTGTCTATTATTTACGTGTACTCAGCGGAGGTGTTCCCCACTGTTATCAGGTGAGTTATTACAAACCTGACCCCATACATGGAATTTCTCTTAGGGCCACATGTTTAGGTTTATTTATGTTTTGTAGTGATCATGAATATAAGAAATGTTTCAGGGGGCAGGATACATTTTCTTGCTGTTGCTGATCCACATATAAAGATGTATCTGCAGCAGTAGAAGTGACTCATCAGAATCAGTATCGTGGTTGTCACTATGTGTGTCCCTCACAGACAGAATGGGATTGGCATCGGCTCCATGTGTGCTCGGACCGGAGGAGTCCTGGCTCCCATGATGTACCTGCTTAGGAGACTCAATCCTCATGCTCCCATGGTGCTGTGCGGCCTCTGCCCTCTGCTGGGCTCCGCCCTCACCCTGCTGCTCCCGGAGACGGCCAATAAGCCCCTGCCCGACACCATCGAGGACGTAGAGGGATCCCCCCGCAGGTGTGATACCAACACTTTCAGATAGGGCTTGCGTCGTTACCGCAAACTAATCACATGACCAAGTTTGACCCTAACCTCCTCCCGTAGTTCCAGCGTGGATGTTTACCATGAATTGCGTGGCAATGAAAAGGTAAAGAGAGCAAATAATTCTGCAACAGCTACATGTGTTGCACTGACTGGAGACTGGACATCAGTAAGAACCGTCACTACCTCACTGTAACGGAACACAGGATGAATACAACCAAACAAGTAAGTGTAGAAGGGCAAGGCCATTTTATTTATACAGCACCTTTCAACACAAGGCATTCAAAGTGCTTTACACAAAGGAAAAACATTAAGAGCATTTAGAAATAGTGCAGTGGAAACACATTAAAATGGCATTTAAAAACAGGCATTAAAAGCAAAGAGAATTAAAGCTGCAAGCAGCGTTGAGCGGGTCTTCGACGCTCCGCAGGCTGTTGTCCGCACGTCGACGTGTGTGTCTAGGTGTCTCGAGGACTCGGCCGTTGGCAAACGTGGGAAGTTTCAGGCCGATATATTTAGGAGTTACAGCAGTATCATAAACATTGTGTTTGATGGCGAGTGATCTGTCGACATGGCAACGGAATTGGATGACACCCCATAATACGCCTAGATGTTTTGAGGGCTGCATCGTTATGAAACCTGTGAAGTTCTGTGCCGTTTGGAGCATGTTAACTGGAGTTATGAGAAAACCGTATTTCATGGCGACCATTTTGTTACCATAGCAACAGCATTTGAAGAAATCTTAAAATGGACACATATATGTGTTGAGGGCTTGACGGTTAGCACACATGTACAGTTTGAACAGTTTTTGACCATTTACACAGGACTTATAGCAATATCGTGCTTAACGGCGAGGGGTGTGTTGCCATGGCAACAGCTTTTGGGGAAAACTCACTATTGTCATATTGAGGTGTTGAGGGCCGGACCATTAGCCATCATCTGAAGTCTGGTGGCGTTTGGACGATTTCCCATTGAATTACGACAACACCAGGTTTATTGGCGAGGGACGCGTTGCCATGGAAACGGCATATGATGACATCCCATGATTGGCGTAGAGCTGTTGAGGGCCGGACCATTAGCCATCATATGAAGTGTGGTGCCGTTTGGACGATTTTCCATTGAATTATGACAACACCATGTTTCATGAAGAGGGATCTGTTGCCATGGCAACGGCATATGATGACATCCCCTAATTGACATAGAGCTGTTGAGGGCCGGACCATTAATGATAGTCCGAAGTCTGGTGCTGTTTGGACCATTTTCCATTGAATTACAACATCGTATTTTTTGGCGAAGGATGCGTTGTCATGGAAACGGCATGTGGTGAGATCTCAGATTTCACGTAGAGCTGTTGAGGCATGGACCGGTGATATAAAAGTGAAGATTGGGGGAAGATGGGACCGTTTCCATTGGAGTTACTGCCACACCGTGTTTTATGGCGAAGGATCCGTTGCCATGGTAACGTCACATTAAGTAACATCAGATTTGACCTAGAGCTGTTCAGGGCCGTAGTGTTAACCATCATGTGAAGTTTGGTGGCGTTCTGAGTATGTCAGTTTGAGTTATGACATCATCGTGTTCCATGGCGAGGGATGGCCTAGCATCGAGCGAACGCAAACTTTGGCGCAAAATAACGGCTACGCCGTGCGAAAGAAAAACACTTCTGTGATAACTTTGAATTGCCCATGTCTCGAGAAGCTACCCGACGAATTTCGAGTCGTACGGATAAAGTCCCTAGGAGAAGATAGATTTCGTACGGAGGACGAAAAACGCGATAAATCACGTTTTTCCGACACAAAATTGAAAATGTCCGACTTCCTGTACGTTATTTTATACCCCTCCAAGAGGCTTTTTGGTTTGTCTCCGCACCCTAGATATGCGTAGCGAGTTTCGTTCGTTTACGTGAAAGTTAAAGTAGGGGGAGTTAACGTTAAAAACGGAAGTGGGCGTAGCCTACGCAATTTTTGACGCAAAGTTCCGGAACCAATTAAACATTGACATTTTCACCACTTCTGACGAGCGTGCAACATTTGGTGAGTTTTCACATATGTTGCGGGGGTCAAAAGTACGCCCACGCCCACTTTTAATGGGCTTTTGCCCTTCGTTTTCCCTGTTTTTTGTGGGTTTTGCATGGTTATCGATCGCTGCGCGAGCGACTAAATTGATCGTAACGATATCAATTATGCGAGTCCGCCCACGTGACTGGGCTCACGCGGCCTATCAGCCGTCATGATTTCCGAACCTTTTCTGTGCTTTTGCTGGTCGTTTTCCCTGTTTTGGGTGTGTTTCGCAGGTTTATCCACCCATCCATCCATCTTCTCCCGCTTATCCGTGGTCGGGTCGCGGGGCTAGCAGTTCCAGCTCTCTGCTGGAACTGCTAGCCCCGCTAGCTAGCCCCGCGCCCAAAACTTTATTTTCCCTGGCCACATCAACCAGCTCTGACTGGGGGATCCCAAGGCGCTCCCAGGCCAGCGAAGAGATATAATCCCTCCACCTGGTCCTAGGTCTACCCCTTGGTTTCTTCCCAGCTGGACGTGCCTGGAACACCTCCCTAGGGAGGCGCCCAGGTGGCATCCTAACTAGGTGCCCGAACCACCTCAACTGGCTCCTTTCGACGCGAAGGAGGAGCGGTTCAACTCCGAGTCCCTCCCGGATGACTGAACTTCTCACCTTATCCCTAAGGGAGACGCCAGCCACCCTGCGGAGAAAACCCATCTCGGCCGCTTGTATCCGTGATCTCGTTCATGACCCATCCTTCATGACCATAGGTGAGGGTAGGAACGAAAATGGCCCGGTAGACAGAGAGCTTTGCCTTCTGGCTCAGCTCCCTTTTCGTCACAACGGTGCGGTAAAGCGACTGCAGTACCGCTCCCGCTGCTCCGATTCTCCGGCCCATCTCACGCTCCATTGTTCCCTCACTCGAGAACAAGACCCCGAGATACTTGAACTCCTTCACTTGGGGTAAGGACTCATTCCCTACTTGGAGTGGACAGTCCATCAGTTTCCTGCTGAGAACCATGGCTTCACACTTGCTACAATTAATATTTAGTTTTTATTTGTTTGTTTTCCTTGCATCCTGGTAGTAAATGTTACATTACATGAGGCGTGTTAGACACTTTTATCCAATCCCCACAGGAGCAATCTGGGCTGAAGTGTCTTGCCCAAAGACCCAACGACATGCTGACTGCAATGGGGATTGAACCAGTGCTGCTCTGATCCGAAGATAAACACACTGGAACCAACCTGTAACATGAGAGCCACTCATTACAGATTGGAAGTGTATATATCAGGGGTGTCCAAACGTTTTTCACGAGGGCCACATCCAAAAAAATATACGAAGGGCAGGTCCCCTCACTAGAGGTGATGTATATTGCCTCATAAGTTAAGTTATAAGTCGGCAAAATCAATAAAATGTAAGTAAATTATGCTTAATCAGCGTACATCACAGCTCTCCTTAGGGTTTCAATTATTTTGTTGGTAGCTCATTCCTTACAACAGAAGTGTCAGATTGCTTATAATAAGAGGAAATAGGAAGGGTATATTCAAGTTTGTTATGCATATAAGTTAATGAAATGTTTTCTTATCGACTTAGATTTGTTAGTGTTACGGTGTGCAGGAATCAGGACCCAAATGCAGATATAACGAAAATAACTCCTTTATTTCAAGGCTACAAATATACAATAAACAGAGACAGACCGGAACACTCACCGATGAACTGGTCATTACACAAGACAACCCGACAAAGAGAGACAGAAAACCCAGAACTTAAATACACCCAGGACTAATCAAACAAACACGAGACAGGTGAGGAGGGAGGAGAAAACACAGAGGCACCAGGTGAACACATTGGGTAATCAGGGAGGGAAACAGACAAAAAAGCAACAGGCAGGAAACGGGGGTGAACACTTTACAAAATAACACAGGAAACCAAAGATAGAAAAAGACAAGACAAAACAACAACACAGACAGATCCTAACAGTAGCCCCCCCTCAAGTACAAAACAAAAAAAAATCAAAAACCTCAAGCAGGGTGGATGGAGGGGGTCCGGAGGAGGGACGCATCACTAAGCCACCAGGGTGGGTGGAGGGGGTCAGGACTGAACTGACCGCCCAGGGGCACGGCAGAGGACCAGGAAGGGGTCTCGGGCGGACGGCCCGGGGGCAAGGCAGAGGACCATGAAGGGGTCTCGGGCGGACGGCCCGGGGGCAAGGCAGAGTCCAAAAAGGGGGACTCGGGCGGACGGCCCGGGGGCAAGACAGAGTCCAAGGTGGGGACCATGGAGGGGCGAAGGCAGCGGCAGGAAGAGTCAGGGGGCCGGGCCCGAGGGCGAAGGCAGGAAGAGTCAGGGGACCGGGCCCGAGGGCGAGGACCGCGGCACTCAGGGGGCCGGGCTCGAGGGCGAAGACCGCGGCTCTCAGGGGGGCCAAGCTCGAGGGTGAAGACCGCGGCTCTCAGGGGGCCGGGCTTGAGGGTGAAGACCGTGGCTCTCAGGGGGCCGGGCTCGAGGGCGAAGACTGCGGCTCTCAGGGGGCCGGGCTCGAGGAAGAAGACCGTGGCTCTCAGGGGGCCGGGCTCTCAGGGGGCCGGGCTCTCAGGGGGGCCGGGCTCGACGGCGAAGACCGGACAGCTCCGGAGGCCGGGCAGGAGCCGGTGTCGACCGGACAGGATCCGGAGCCGGTGGGACAGGTGTCGGCAAGATTCCCCACGGAAGAGGACCAGGAGTTGGCAGGACCCTCGGCACGAGGGCAGTCGGCGGGACCCCCAACGGGACAGGACACAGGATTGGCAGGACCCCCGGCAGGAGCGCAGTCGGCTGGACCTCCAACGGGACAGGACATAGGGTTGGCAGGACCCCCGGCAGGAGGGCAGTCGGCGGGACCCCCAACGGGACAGCACATGGGATTGGCAGGACCCCCGGCAAAAGAGTAGTCTGCGGGACCTCCAACGGGACAGGACAAAGGGTTGGCAGGACCCCCGGCAGGAGAGTAGACGGCGGAACCTCCAACGGGACAGGACAAAGGGTTGGCAGGACCCCCGGCAGGAGAGTAGTCGGCGGGGCCTCCAACGGCACAGGACAACGGGTTGGCAGGACCCCCGGCAGGAGAATAGTCGGCGGGACCTCCAACGGGACAGTACATGGATTGGTAGGACCCCCGGCAGAGGAGTAGTCGACGGGGCCTCCAACGGGACAGTACATGGAGTTGGCAGGACCCCCAGCGGAACCTCCAACGGACCAGGACATTGGGTAGGGACTTGAGACGGGACTCGAGAGGAGACTCGAGAGGAGACTCGAGAGGGGGAACCAAGGGGGAACTCGAGAGGAGAACTAGAGAGGGGACTCGAGGAGAGAGGAGGGACTAGAGGAGGAACTAGAGAAGGGAACTCGAGAGGGGACTCGCGAGGGGAACTAGAGAGGGGACTCGAGGAGGGACTAGAGAGGGGACTCGAGGAGGGACTAGAGAGGGGACTCGAGGAGGGACTAAAGGAGGGACTAGAGCAGAGACTAGAGGAGGGACTAGAGGAGGGACTAAAGGAAGGACTCGAGAGGGGACTCGAGAGGGGACTCGAGAGGGGACTCGAGAGGGGACTCGAGAGGGGACTCTGGTAGTAACTTGAGAGGTGACTAGAGAGGGGACTCGAGAGGGGACCTGAGAGGGAACTGGAGAGGGGACTCGAGACTGGGGCCGGAATTGAAGCCAGAATCCTGGCTGTAAGGTCCGGTTCAGAAGCCGGAAACATGGATGTAAGGTCTGGTTCAGAAGCCGGAAACATGGCTGTATGATCCAGTTCTAAAGCCGGAAACATGGCTGTATGATCCAGTTCTGAAGCCGGAAACATGGCTGTATGATCCAGTTCTGAAGCCGGAAACATGGCTGTATGGGCCGGCTCTGGAGCCGGAATTAAAGCCAGAATCATGGCTGTAAGGTCCGGTTCTGGAGCCGGAATCATGGCTGTAAAGTCCGGTTCTGGAGCCGGAAACATGGCTGCTGGGTCCGGCACTGGAGCCGGAACCAAGGCTGCTGGGGCCAGAACCAAGGCTGCTGGGGCCAGAACTGGCAGCACATCACTCCCACCCTCATCCACCTACACTGGTTGCCGGTCAAGTCCCGCATATCCTACAAAATCCTCCTCCTTACCTACAAATCCCTCCATGCCCTTGCCCCCCAGTACCTATCGGACATCCTTCACCCACATGCCCCACCCCGGAACCTGCGGTCCTCAGACTCTGGCCTGCTTACCACCCCCCGCACCAAACTGCGAACCTACGGGGACAGAGCCTTCAGTGTGGCAGCCCCCACCTTCTGGAACGCTCTCCCTGCGGAGATACGCAACATCCCCACACTTGAAGCCTTCAAAAGGGCCCTCAAGTCCCATCTGTTTGCCAAGGCTTTCGGCCCCTAAATCGATCTGTTGTTCTGTTTGTCTGTCTTTTGTTTTGTTATGTTTGTCTTTGCACTATTACTTGTGAAGCGACCTTGGGTCCCCTGAAAGGCGCTATAGAAATCGAAGCTATTATTATTATTATTATTAGAACTGGGTCCGTAACCATGGCTGCTGGGGGCTGAACTGGTTCTGGAACCCTGGCCCTTTGGGCTCGTGCTGCCAACCTGGCCTTGCGACTCCTTCCTTTAGGAGCCGTTTGGAGGCTCCGTGGACCTCCAAAGGCCAGACGAGTACCAGCGAATGGCTCCTGGACTGTAGCAAACACTGGGTTAGAAGCAGGGGCTGATGCCAGACGGACCACACCGATGCGTGTGGTATCAAAACGGGAGTTGGGAGGCCTGGGGCTGTCAGGCAGGGGATAACACACCGTGAGAAAATCCAAAATCCTGCCCGATAAGAATTTAACCAAGCCTGGCTTCTCCATAGTAATCCGGCGTGCCTCTGCCAGAACAGCCTCTCGCTGCTGAACCCTGGACGCTCCCAACCATCGATACGAGCAGTCATCCAAAGCAAAGGAAAACTCCAATAGCTCCTGCTCAAAAGGATCTGCTGGGCCCATATTTTGGTCGGGTTGTAATGTTACGGTGAGCAGGAATCAGGACCCAAATGCAGATATAACGAAAATAACTCCTTTATTTCAAGGCTACAAATATACAATAAACAGAGACAGAACGGCACACTCACCGATGAACTGGTCATTACACAAGACAACCCGACAAAGAGAGACAGAAAACCCAGAACTTAAATACACCCAGGACTAATCAAACAAACACGAGACAGGTGAGGAGGGAGGAGAAAACACAGAGGCACCAGGTGAACACAATCGGGTAATCAGGGAGGGAAACAGACAAAAAGCAACAGGCAGGAAACGGGGGTGAACACTTTACAAAATAACACAGGAAACCAAAGATAGAAAAAGACAAGACAAAACAACAACACAGACAGATCCTAACAGTTAGAACATATTTTCAGCTTTAATTTACAAAATGTATTTGAAAAGTGGGCTTAACACATGAATACAACTGTATAATATCTGTTTACATCTATATTTAACCTGCTTTACAGGTCTCAGCACTCAAGCCTGCATTATTAATATAGGCAGGGCCAGTCTATTGATTGCGTGAAGTAGAACCGCGTGACTCAGTCATCTTTTAGCTCAAAAAGCATTTAAATACCGCATTTAGAAACTGATGAACTCAGTGTGCATCTGGACCCGGTGACGACATTACCTATTGACGCAGCAACCACTGTAAGTTATATTCTTGTTTAATTAGACTTCTCGGTTTCATTTATTCGACTCTGTATAATTGTTACTGTAGCTTAAACGGCTAAATCGCTTTTGAGAGATTTTAAATCTCAGATCTGCTCAGGCGAAACCTGCTTTACAGGTCTCAGCACTCAAGCCTGCATTATTAATATAGGCAGGGCCAGTCTATTGTCGCCCATCAGCTGTAGATAGTTAACTAATTAGAGGGGCGTGCCCCTACAGCTGTGAGAACTGAGCAATCAGGCGTCCATTTTAGGTATCACTTTCCTGGAGCGTCAGCGTCAGACAGGCTAAGACTGACAAAGACATTAGAGTCCTACGGGAGTCACGAGGGAGGCAAAGAGGAGGCAAATCCTACTTTGATTGAGCTAAGTATCGTTGGTGTTTTTATTTTTTCATTTTGTTGTTTAGCCCCTCATGCTATAATCATGTGTATTTTCTCCATTCCTGTTCATGTGTCTTCTCGCAATGATCACTGGCCCCGTGTATCTCGTAATCGATATAACCGGCCTGCTCTCGTCTATCCCACGTGCTCCACTGAGATCCAACATCTAGTTTCAGGTGGCCTGTGGAACTGCCAGTCAGCTGTTCCTAAGGCTGACTTCATCTCTGGCTACGCCTCCCTGCAGTCTCTGGATTTCCTTGCTCTCACTGAGACCTGGATTACTCCATCCAACACATCCACCCCAGCAGCTCTCTCCACTGCATATTCCTTCTCCCATACACCCAGACCCACTGGCAGAGGAGGTGGCACTGGTCTCCTGCTCTCTCCCAAATGGAGCTTTTCCCTCTTCAAGCTACCTAACTTCACTCCTTCCACCTTTGAGTTCCATGCCGTCACAGTAACCCATCCTATACAGTTAACCATTGTTGTTCTCTACCGTCCGCCAGGCGCCTTGGGGGACTTCTTGGAGGAATTAGATCATCTCCTCTCTAGGGATGGGTATCGTTTGAAATTTATCGATTCCGATTTCGATTCCGGTTCTGCTTATCGATTCCGGTTCTTATCGATTCCCCGTTTCGATTCCAAAATTGTAAAATAAAGAGGTCAAACGTTTAGATAACAAAAATATATTTATTCTTAAAAGCTTTAACTGAAATTGTTACTAAAAAATATACATGCAATACAAATGTATTGCACAATAGCTGTGCTTTATTTTAACTGAGCTATGCCTGTGGCAAGCTATTAACAGGCATTACACTTTGCCTTTTCTTTTTCTTTTTTAGTGTAGTGGAGCCTCACTTCAGAGTGTTTACCGCGACCTATCTTTGGTGTTATGAAGTGACTGAGCTCGTGAAATGTCTACGGGAGGGCGGGGGGAGCATCGCTGCGGGGCAACTGTGGACCTCTGTCGCCTGTCAGCGCAATTTATATGATGCCGTTTAAAAAAAATGAAGGGCAGTGCCGCCCGTCAGCGTACCGAGCCGGCCGTCAACGGCCCGCTGACGACCGGCCGTTCTGTGATTCTCCAGGTCCGCCCTGTATTCCACCGGGTCACCGCAGCACCGCGGTGGCAGCGGGACCCGCTGGAATACAGGGTCTACCGCGTTTAGGAACCGTTAAGCAGAACCGAAATTGTGTATTTTGTATGGGTACCCGGTACCCGGCATTTTCTTATCGGTTCTCATCTGGAACCGAGTTTCGGTTCCCAACCCTACTCCTCTCACACATCCCTGAAACTGGCCCTCCCGCTGTACTTCTCGGAGACTTCAACCTCCAGATGGGGAAGATAGACGAACTAACATCTCTGTTAACCGCCTTTGCTTTCTCACTGTCTCCGTCCCCACCGACTCATAAAGCTGGCAATGTCCTTGATCTCATATTCTCAAGGAACTGCGCTACTTCTAACCTCTCTGTAAACCCGCTCCACACATCCGATCACTTCTTCATTTCATTCTCTCTATCCCTTTCCAAACATAACAAACTAATCTCTTCCCATCCTACACTTGTCCGCCGTAACCTTCGCTCCCTCTCCCCCTCTACCTTTGCCTCGTCGGTGCTCTCAGCCCTCCCTTCCTCTGATTCGTTCCAACTACTGCCTCCAAACTCTGCTGCAGAAACTCTCCTCTCTACTCTCTCATCCACTCTGGACTCGCTCTGTCCTCTCACATCTCGGCAGGCTCGTCAGTCCCCTCCTGCTCCCTGGCTAAATGATGCACTGCGTGCTAATAGAACCGTCCTTAGGGCAGCAGAGCGGAAATGGTGGAAATCCAAACACCGTGACGACCCTCCTAACCTATCAGGCTCTCCTCTCCTCTTTCTCTGCTTCGATCTCTCAGGCAAAAAGCACTTTCTTTCAAGATAAGATCCAATCTTCCTATTCCAATCCTAAAAAACTATTTTCCATCTTCTCCACCCTCTTGGACCCTCCAAAAGCTCCTCCCCCCTCCTCACTTCTGTCAAGCGACTTTGTTACCCACTTTGAAAAAAAGGTTGATGATATTCGCTCTTCTTTTTCTGACTCACCTTTACTCACCGCTGGGTCACCAGACCTTCCTTCCACCAACACACTAACCTCCTTTTCCCCTCTCTCTCCAAGTGAGGTTCTTACCCTCATTACCTCTGCCCGCCCTACCACCTGTCCTCTGGACCCTATCCCTTCAAACCTCCTTCAGACTATCGCTCCTGATATTCTACCGTTTCTCACCCATTTCATCAACACTTCTCTAACTTCTGGTCACTTTCCAAACAGTCTCAAGGAGGCAAGAGTAAACCCTCTCCTAAAGAAACCCACTCTCAACCCGTCTGATGTTATAAACTACAGGCCTGTCTCTCTCCTCCCGTTCCTGTCTAAATCACTTGAACGCGCTGTCTTTAAACAACTCTCCTGTTATCTCAATCAGAACAACCTTCTGGATCCGCACCAGTCTGGTTTCAAGGCAGGTCACTCCACAGAAACTGCTCTCATTGCTGTCACGGAGGAACTGCACACTGCCAAAACTGCATCCCTCTCCTCTGTCATCATCCTGTTGGACCTGTCTGCTGCATTCGACACGGTGAATCATCAGATCCTCCTTCGCACTCTCCAAAAACTTGGAGTTTCAGGCTCTGCACTTTCCCTCCTCACCTCATACCTGAAAGACCGTACCTACAGGGTGACTTGGAGAGGGTCTGAGTCCGACCCTTGTCAATTAACTATGGGGGTCCCTCAGGGCTCTGTTCTTGGTCCCCTCCTCTTCTCCCTGTACACAAACTCGCTCGGATCAGTCATTAGCCCGCATGGTTTTTCTTACCACTGCTACACTGACGACACCCAATTAATTCTGTCCTTTCCCCGCTCAGAGACCCAGGTCGTCGCACACATCTCTGCTTGTCTAGCTGACATCTCTCAGTGGATGTCTGCTCACCACCTCAAGCTCAACCTTGACAAGACTGAGCTGCTCTTCCTCCCGGGAAAAGATTGTCCAACTCTTGACCTGACAATCAACATCGGCACCTCAGTTGTTTCCCCGACTCAGACTGCAAGGAATCTGGGTGTGACCCTAGATAACAGCCTGTCCTTCACTGCAAACATCGCTGCTACAACCCGTTGCTGCAGATACACGCTTTACAACATCAGGAAGATACGTCCCCAGCTGACTCAGAAAGCGACTCAGGTTCTGGTCCAGGCTCTCGTCATCTCACGCCTAGACTACTGCAACTCCCTCCTGGCTGGTCTACCTGCATGTGCCATCCGACCTCTGCAGCTCATCCAGAATGCAGCGGCTCGTCTGGTCTTCAACCTTCCTAAATTCTCCCACACCACTCCGCTCCTCCGCTCCCTTCACTGGCTTCCGGTAACTGCTAGAATCCACTTCAAGACACTGGTACTTGCTTACCATGCTGCGAATGGATCTGGCCCTTCCTACATCCAGGACATGGTTAAACCGTACACCCCAGCGCGTGCACTACGCTCTGCATCAGCCAAACGACTCGTTGCACCCTCGCTGCGAGGGGGACCCAAGTTCCCATCGGCGAAAACACGTGGGTTTGCTGTCCTGGCTCCAAGATGGTGGAATGAGCTCCCCATTGACATCAGGACGGCAGATAGCTTGCACATCTTCCGGCGCAAACTGAAAACTCATCTCTTTCGACTCCACTTCGAGCGTTAGAACTATTAACGAAGCACTTTTATACTAATAAAGGACTGGCTTACCTAAAGCCAGTTGAGTAGCACTTGAAATGTTTGGCTCTATGAAACCTGATGTACTTATATGATTCTGTTTTCTTCAAGGTTGTGTCTTCCTGGTCGAATGTACTTATTGTAAGTCGCTTTGGATAAAAGCGTCAGCTAAATGCAATGTAATGTAATGTAATGTAATTTAAGAAGTAAAAGACAAGCACAAGTTTCATTTGAGGGCCATACTGCATTATATATTTTTTATTTGCTGAGGGCCGATTCAAAATGGTCTGCGGGCCGCATTTGGCCCCCGGGCCAGAGTTTGAACACCCCTGGTATAGATCGTTCCAATAGAGGAAAATGTGTGGCATTCACCGATGTCGTTTTTCCCCTTCTTAAGTATACAAACAAATGTTCTGGTTATGAATCGGTGGAGTGAAGATAGTAGAGGTGTGGACTTGCACGTTTATTTCTACTTCCACCAAAGAAAAGCACTCCTTAAACAAGTTGATTGGTGTTGGAGTTGAAGCAGATTTGAATAAATCTAATAAAATAACTTGAATTTGAACGCTGAGTTCCAGACTGTTTCTCATCCAGACTCCTTCAGCTGTACCTGGCTCCGAGCTAGTTTTATATCACATTTCATCTTTCCTTTTTCAGTGAGGAGCACAGCGAGAGCTCTCCGGGGAGAACAGACGATGTGGGCAGCTCCAGGACGGACTGACGCAGCAGAGTGTGCCACATCCCAGCACGAGATCTCAGCACTATTCCAAAGGTTTCCAGAGAAGGTCCAGATTACACTTTGTTTTATGCACACACTTACAATAAACAACAGTCTGTGTGTATGTATTTGTTCACTTTTACAATGTACACGTTTGTTTAATATGCCATCTTTGCTTTTGATACAGTGTTAGATATCATCAGGATAAAAATGATCGTTATGTGTCTGAAAAATAAATATGTTTACCTAATTTATAGATTTGTACATTGTTTTACAATTAGTTTTGAGAGCCATTTGCTTGTTGGTAAACTGCACCCAAATGGACTCCTGACCAGAGGGCAACAAGGCCTAGGGAATCTGGTACCAGAGGCTGCAGGCTTTATTTTCACGAAACGGTGTCTCAGGGTGTTACGATCTCAGGCACTTAGGATGTTGGACCCAATTGCAGACAAAACAAGTTTCTCGTGACATGACATAATAATCCTGACACAGGGCTTCTTAACATTTAACAACCTATTAATGTGTCATACCCACTTAACGGGAAGAAACTCAGCTAACTGATGATACAAACAATTTTTACCGAAACAAAACACAAGTCTCACAAGAAGCGTCTAAATAAGCCCTGAGCAAAGGAATGCTAACACACTTTGCACAGAAGAAGATCTCACGGTAGAAATACTTTATTACATATCGGATCTGCACAAACAAGATATCAGATTAAAGCTGAGATTCCACAGATTCTAGGGTTATTAGTATCATCACTTTGCGGCAAGGGAAGCAAACCCAGGCATCACACGACGTAGCTTTACGGAGCAAAAACGGAAAATAGTCTTACCTTTGTTGATTTTCTGGTGTTCAATGCGGCATTACAACGATAAAAACGCTGCTGAAGGTTAATCCAATGTGTCTGTGTCTCTTTGAAAGGATTACTGATAATCCATCATTCCATTTTTGTCAAAAACGGAGATTTCATATTAGCTGTTATTAGCACTATTAGAGCTACAACCCAGCTTCAGGTTTTGGGCATTTTGGCTGCGCATCACTCATTCAACAATTGGTAATGTTTAGATGGATTTTAGGAACTTCCCCTCCATTCCATTGGCTCTAACGGTTAAAAAGAGGTGTCAATCATCAAAATCGACCGAGGGGGGCCAGAGATATGGAAAATGCACCCAAAATGAATCTGTGTGTTAGTGAATTCTGATTGGCTGACGTTACTGTGACCAGTGTGTGGGAAGATGGCGCCTGTGTCGGCTCGCCGCTACCTGAGTTTAGGGTTAGCTATCCTGTTTTAGTTTTATGTTTGTCAGAATGTCTCTGCTCTGCTCATCTATGATCGCCAAGCTCTCCTCCACCTCAGACCCTCATTGGAGTTGATACTGCTGCCCAAACTCACATCTGACAACCATACATCCCCCCCCCCCTCTACTGTGGGATATTCCCTCCTACCTGCGCTGGCTGCCTCACCGAAAGTGCTTTAGACGCCGGGGAAAGCGTGCTGGTACACTGGTCTCTTCACGCCTCGGATGTCATGGCCCTCCCGCTTTACGCCATGTGAGGGATCGATGGATTCGCCGTATTCTTCCGGAGCTGCGGCCTCTGCTGGGCCCGCTGCCAGCCCCTCCTGCCCGACTGACTGCTCCCGGCCCGTGCAGTGTCCAACACGCAAATCTTCGTCAGCTGAGACGAGCTACTCCTTCTGCCAGCCCGGAGCGACAACTTAGCATGGCTTTGCTAAATGCTAGGTCGACAGCAAACAAAACGTTCCTGCTAAATGACTTCTTCACCTCTCGTGAACTGGATTTTATGTTTCTGACGGAGACCTGGGTCCATGCTGGCAAGTATACATCGTTCTCTGAACTTCTTCCTCCTGACTGTACATTCTTCAGCTCTCCCCGCACCACCGGCCATGGTGGGGGCATAGCATCAGTGTTTAGAGCTAGCCTACAATGCCGATTGCTTCACCCTGTAACTAGCTACGCTAGCTTTGAGTTGCAGCTTTTTGAACTGAACCCGGCCTCACCTATACTCTGCGCAGTCGTGTATCGTCCGCCAAAATGCAATAAGGATTTCATAAATGACTTTTCTGACTTTCTATCCGGGATCATGGTGAAATATGATCGTATTTTGATCTGCGGAGACTTCAATGTTCATGTGTGTTGCGAGTCAAAACCTCTGGTTAGGGACTTTTTAAATCTCCTTGATTCTTTTGGTCTCGTTCAGTCCGTGGCTGGCCCAACACACGAAAAAGGACACACCTTAGATTTAGTATTATCAGTAGTTATAAGGATGCTGTTTCAATCACATTAGTATGCATGAAAAGTGACAGATGGGCCCGCCCCCAATTATGCTAATTAGCTAAGTCCCGCCTCCCTTTGTTCGAGGTGGATGTCACACCTAGGTGTGAATTCACACCTAGGTGTGAGATCCTTTGATGTGAGGGTTGAGGTGTTATAACAGGTAGGTGTGATTTCACACCGGTGTGTTATAAGCCTCTGATGTTAATCTAGGTGTTGATTTAGGCAGTCTCTTTGAAGTTATGCTTGAGACTGTCTGGCCCCTGTCCCCTCACAGCCCTTTGTTGTCTAATCTAATTAGCCTTTGATGTCTGTCCTTTGATGTGAGGGTTGACGTGTTATAACAGGCAGGTGTGATTTCACACCGGTGTGTTATAAGCCTCTGATGTTAATCTAGGTGTCTCTTTGAAGTTATGCGTGAGACTGTCTAGCCCCCGCCCCCTCACAGCCCTTTGTTGTCTAATCTAATTAGCCTTTGATGTCTGTCCTTTGATGTGAGGGTTGACGTGTTATAACAGGCAGGTGTGATTTCACACCGGTGTGTTATAAGCCTCTGATGTTAATCTAGGTGTCTCTTTGAAGTTATGCGTGAGACTGTCTAGCCCCCGCCCCCTCACAGCCCAGGCCTCTCCCCCTTTCTCCACCCCTTCCTGTCACACGATATGAGGCCAGCAGATAGTGGGGGGTGGAATTAGGTGAAAAAATAAATCCATGCAGACTAAATAAAAAGCCAGTCATTTCCACTCATCAAGTCACCTTTCAAAAAAGAAAAATGGCCAAGAGACGCATCGATATGGGTTTAATCAGCGAGACGCCTGTGACAACTTACTGCCATCCGTCGGGAGAGCCAATCAAGAAACGGATGCAGTATCTGTGCCGGGTTCAGACGCCTCCAGCCGAAGATCTTCATGAAGAAAGGAGTCTGGAAAATGGATATGTTTGGTGTTATGTGTTCAACTATATGGCGAATGAACTATATTTCTACAATCTGAAGAATGGAGAAATGTATGGACCCCGCGACGTTGACCTCAACAGATTGGGCTGTGTTAACTCTGGTGTCTTCCAGAGATCTCCACGCAACCATTGTATCGGAAGAAGTAGTGCATCAAGAAACCAGTGTGGAACCAGCGGTGTACAAGATATTTGTAGTAAAAAGCAAAGAAACGCAGAAAAGCGAGATCAAAGAAGAGTTTTCACCGCTACCCCTCAATGTGGAGGAAGAGGAAGGAGATATTCCCCCGCCGCCAGAAGTGAGAAGAGTCCTGACAAGCACCATCTGGGAAACTAAAAGCGGACCATCTGGGCGATGATATTACCGCGCAAGCCGTTTGGTGACGCTGGGGAAGGACCCCTCTGATGATTTTGTTTTGGAGTATTTCAACTCTACATGTGGGGTTTTTCAGACATCCTTGCGGGTGCCTCTGACTGCTTGGTTGGACATGATAGATGAAAAAGCTACAAAGCTTAAAGAACTTTTTAAACAGAGTCAGACATTGATGGACATTATACTGGTGAAAAAGACTCTCACTTTTGCAGACGACTCCTCCTCCCACTCGGCATAACAAGTCACACCCTCCTCACCAGATCATTTAAAACTAAGGACCCCTCAAAGAAAAGCATTGTGTTTTCTACCTATGTAAAAGAGCATCTGGGTTGTCTTACGAAAATGTGTTATCTCTGTATCAAGATGATGTGATAAAAAATGATGCTGCTGTAACGAATTTTGTGAAAAAATACCAACGGTGTGAGAGACGTCATAAAGACACTCATTTTAACCACAGTGTTTGTTCTCTACAAATGTTTACAGATTGTTACAAAATGTAAAAAATAAAAATAAAAAGGTCTGGAGACAAAATTAATTCAGGTGACTCTATCTTTATTAGGAAAACAAAAATATAATACAACTTTAGGGGGTAAAATGTAACCATCTTGGACTTAATATTCTAACTCTCCTTATTCTTTTCTTCGTAAGCGGGGCACTCGGAGGCTCTTCCTCCTCTGTGGATATCACTGGCTGTTGCATAATGTGCAATACCTCGTTTCTTCAATAAGGCTTGAAAAACTTTGTTAAAGAATTATTTCCCTGCGTCTGTTTGTATCTTTGTAGGAATCTGACTTTTGTGAACTAATGTTTTAATTATTTTATTAACTACAAGGAATTCTCTTTGAAGAGGGTATTAATAGTTTAAAGATCTTAATGCCCCCTTGATCATATCTTTTTTTAAAAGACTGTTTCTCTAAAAGGCAAGTTTTGTGATTTTAACACTTTTTACTGACACTGCAGATTTGTGTGTAATTCTCTCACAAAGGAACAGTAAGTCTCTTACTTTTTGGATAGAGTTTTTATGTATGACAACTTTACAACTGGTAGAAAGTTGAGTACTTTTTCTGAACAGATTTTCTTTAAGACTGTGACTCTTAACACACCATCCCCCCGAGAGCCAGACATACTCATCCCCTTTTCAACGCCCCCCTGCAGCAGCTCAGGTGTGAAACCCCCCATACAGAATGTCAGTCACTGTGTAAAACTTTTATTTTCTTAAAGACTGTGACTCTAAAAGGCACATTTGTGATTTTAACACTGTTTCGATGAAACAATGCAGTCTTGATAACTTGACTTGACTAACATTACTTTTTTAAATATATGTTTTTTAGATGCTTTACTTTGATTTATTTCATGTTATTTTAACCCCACATTACTTTTTAGATGTGTGTGTGTGTGTAATTCTCTTACAAAGGAACTGTAGGATACACTTTTATATATGCAAAACCTTAAACATTTTTGAAAATAAAATACTTTGTCTGAATACATTTTCTTTAAAGGCACTTTTGATTTTAACGCTATTTCAATGGAGCAATCCAGTTTTGTTGCCATCAATGCTTTATTCTCTTTTCTTGTGTTACTAAGATACTTTTAGTTACACTTTAATGGATGCAAAACTTTATAACCTGGTAAAATATTCATTAATTTGTAAGGAATTTGTTTTCTTTATGTTTCTCTAAAAGGCAAGTTTGTGATTTTAACACTGTTTCGATTAAACAACGCAGTCTTGATAACTTGACTTGACTAACATTACTTTTTTAAATATATGTTTTTTAGATGCTTTACTTTGATTTATTTCATGTTATTTTAACACAACATTACTTTTTTCATATTTTTTCAACATACTGTGATATTTTTGTTTTTGTCTTTCTCTCCTTTTTCCATTATATTTTTGAAAAACTACATAGTGATTTTTAGCAAAAATACAACATGTAACTAATACATTATACAATATTACGACTGTTTGCGATATTTTCAACACAATATACTTGTACCTTTTTTTTTTTTTGTAGGGCTTCAGGATATTTTGCATGTCATGCATAAACACGGTGTCATCTTTCTTGAAACTGACGTGCTGTCCGTTTTACAAACAAGTTATTTGTCTGCTTCTTCATCCTCTGAATGTTCCTCCCCCGTCCCTCTTCCTTCACCCCTCACAACAACAATCAAGGTGGATCTGTGAAATGAAACACCTCTTCCCAAAGCGTGACTTCCCTATTGAGGGCATGCGTCTAGGGCAGTAGGGTCTAAACCGATTGGCCAGATATACTAACATGCAGAACGTACGGTATGTTTGAAAAAGACTAACCATTTATCCAGTTCAAGCTGTCTTTAAGATGTGACATCGCGCTCTGACTATTTCCCCGTAAAATCGTGACAAACTATTACTTGTTCTTAAATTTGATTGAAAATGACAGATGAAAAATAACTTTTTAAAAAGAGTCAAACAGCGAGGGACATTATACTGGTGAAAAAACTCTCAATTCTACAGATGACTCCTCCCACTCAACGCAATAAGTCCCACCCCACTCAGCAAATCATCTAAAACGAAGGACCCCACTAAGACGACCGTTGAAAACTAGCCATGGATATGAGAAAAACCAAGTCTGATGTAGCCTACCCTTATTATCGCCAGGATAACGGATACGGGCTTAATGACTGGATGTTACAAAGTAGGGGAGAGGATGTTCCCGAAGAAGAGCCCTCCTCTATATCATATCCATGTAAGGTCTTTAGGACAAAAGAGGACCACGATAACATGACATATGAAGAATATCTTTCTTTAAAAGATGGTATTATAGATAACCTTTATAGAAACAGTATATCTCATACCACTCGCCAAGATCTCAAATGACAATTAGCAGAAAAGAAAAGAAAAAGTAAAGAAAACCGAAGAAAAAGAAAAAGAAAAATGAAAAGGAGAAGAAAAATGAAAAGCAAACGCAGAATGCGAATGAAAAGAAAAGTGACCATAGGACGGAAAAACAAAAAGACAAAACGAAGGAAGGTGAAAAGAAATTTAAACTAGAGGATGCTGATGGTGTTGAAGAGCCATTACCGGATCATAATAATCTTAAAGATCATCTACCGCTAACCGACTGCTGCGAATGTGTTGAGCAAATACCAAAAGCAATGGCAGAGCTTTGCTTCAATATAATGAGAGAAAAAGCACGATACTGTGGAATTGCCCAAATTGGCGACAGTGCCAGAACATGCATTAAAAGACTGTTGGAGGATTTCTATTCTAGTATTGGTTGTCATTACATCGAAGGATATGCCAAAACGTGTGACGACATAGACAAAGCTTTTGAAGACAATTATATGGTACCTGTCCTTACAGCTAAACAAATCCTACGCCAGGTATTCAACAGACCACAAGAAGCACAAGAAGCCCCAGAAAGGATTACATTCAGAGCTAATAACGGTGAAACCGAAGAAGAAGCAAAGCAGATTATAATCGTTGCGGGTGAAAGGATAGAGAATTTGCATGTGATGTTAATGCATTTATCTGATATAAAAAATGCATTCGTATTAGGGCTGTCAAGTTAACGCGTTAATAACGCGTTAACGCAAAAAAAAAATAACACCACTAATTATTTTAACGCGATTAACGCATGTGTATTTTTTTTCCTCGGCCGTCCCGTAGTTTTCAGAGCGCTCCTGCCGCCCGCTTGTGGCAGACCACACTTCCACGCTCACCGGCAGGCACCGACTGGCTATTGGGAGGACCGGGAGGGTGTGTGTATGTGTGGCCCGAGCGAGCGAGAGAGAGACCTTACGTGCATTGTTGTTGTTAGCATCTGATGCTAGCTAGCTGCGCTAACGGATATAAGGAGCTGCTTAAATGAAAACAGAGGAGCGTCATTTTGCCGACAACTGCGCCGAGCACTTGACTTTATGCAGGAAGCCAGACAGTGGGACATTGTATGAGAAGTCAGCACACTCAGCACGGATAGTGCAACATGATTGCAGCGTCCAGGCAGCTCCCGTTCGAGCATATGCCTTGAGTTGCACATAGCTCCAACGATCCATCTCTCTCTCTCACACACACACACACACACACACACACACACACACACACACACACACACACACACACACACACACACACACACACACACACACACATTGAATTGAGGCGAATATTTGTAATGTTCAGAAGTTGTTGTGTTTAATATTCATGAGAATATTTGTCATTGTTCAAATGATAATAAACATTAGCATAAAGCATATTTGTCCACTCACATGTTGATAAGAGTATTAAAAACTTGAAAAATATTCCTCTAAGGTACATTTAAAACAGATAAAAAATGTGCGATTAATTTGCGATTAATCGCGATTAACTATTGTAATCGACTGACAGCCCTAATTCGTATACTTCCAAGAGACCCATAAACATCTACTTGGGCAGTGTGAATTGAACGATAAACCGATCACTGTAAATGAAACGCGGAGAGAAGCAGCAGTGCAAATCGTTAAGTCTATTACCTTGTATGCACTACGACATTAACTTTTTATGAAAATGTGTTGAATGTTGTGTTTTCAATTAAACAACCATTACAAAATGAAAATGTGTTTTATTTTTGCTTTCATATATAGTAATAGTATTGTAAACGAAACATTTAAAGTGGTCCTGGAATCTCCATTTTCCGAAACATTCTGTAACATTACCGCAGAAATGAAACAAACACCAAAAGTGTATCATGTGCTCTCATTATATGCTCTGTTTGTAGATGTAATGCATCTTTGTGTCAAAAACAGCATACGCATGAATATTTTGACTGAAGTGAAAGAACTCCATCAAGATATTTCCAGTAATCTGGGGAATTCTAAGCTGGAGACGGTCCTGGGGATGTTACAATCAGTATAACTATGGATTTTGTGTGTGAAAAAAAAAAAATGTAAATAGGACATTTTAAAAAAAATAAAAAAAGTGTTTTTTACATTTAAAAACTGTTGTCTTCATTATAGCAAGGGGAGCATGTCTGATACATGTGTATTACAGTCCTTCACATGCACTGTTGTCTTCATTATAACAAGGGGAGGATAACAGGGAAGATGTAGGATAAATGTGTATTGAAACGTGCGTATTATACACCCACAGAAACACAGACACACAGAAAACACTGAAAACACATGGTTTTTGAATAAACACATCAGTATATGACTTTCTGTAATAAACAGTTGAGCACCTGGTAGTTTCTTGCACGCGGCTAGCAGGCTTATTTGGGCTACTGAAAGGATGGGTGGAAGGGTTAGGGGAGGTGCTTTCACTTCCACTCTTTGTATATGGGCCTAGATATGTGGCAAAAGAGGAGTAACTCTCTCTCTGATTAATGCTATTTTTGCAACTGCTAAGCTAGCAATTTGGAGGACCAGGAAGAACCAGATGCAAGGGCAGGGCTGGACAGATGTTGTTCAGAGTGTGAAGGGTTTGGTGGCTGCTCGGCTAAAAGTAGAACATGCCTTTTAGAGTGTGACCAACAACCTGACTGCTTTCAGGACTCTTTGGTGGGTCAATCATGTTCTATGTACGACAAGGGAAGATGGTACGCTAGAGCTGAATTTTAAAAAAATGTGGCTTTGATATGAATATTTAAAAAGAAGAAAAAAAGGTGTCATGAATGTGATGAATTTGTAAGTTTTTTTAATTTCAAATGACTTAAATAAAGGTTCTATTAAAAGTCTCTCTCTCTCTCTCTCTCTCTCTCTCTCTCTCTCTCTCTCTCTCTCTCTCTCTCTCTCTCTCTCTCACACACACACACTAAATGCGCTATTTCCACACACACACACAGAGACGAGCTTGAATGACACAAGCACACTTTTATTTCCATGCAACACTCTGATTGGTCTGGTGTCTTGCCTCTGTTGCATTCACTGAACACGGGAAATTACAGTCCTACCATCCTCTCTAGTGTCATGATGAGGTTGACGTAAAGCACTGTTAATGTATTATATTATTGAGGTAGAATTGTCCGGTGCTACAGAAACAACATTCGGGGCAGGCCAAAATATTATTTTACCAACAATGTGGAATGTATTGGCTACATATTACACAGATTATGCACAGCGGGAGCAGCAATAACCGTCAAATAATAATTCAGACAGGGGAGCTCCGCACCCCCTGCCTGCCGCTAGGGGGGTGCTGCAACGCCCTCAGCACCCCCCTTCCCGCGCCCATGGTCGGGGGGGTGTGGTGGTCAATATAATAACGTAACCAGATGAGTGATGACAGCACTCGGTATCATTTTACACACATTTGTATCATACAGATGCAGGACTTACGGGCCCTTCTCACTTCGGTTAAATGGATTCCTTGCGTCCCTCACTTGCGTCGTTTCCCTGTGACTAGTCCCTCCTACCAGGGAAGCATGGAGAGACGCAAGGAAACCACGAGAAGCAGGGAAATGAGTTTTAAGAGCAATGGGACGTCCTTTCCTCCGGAGCATCACGTGAAGCGACGTCCGTTTGTGATGACGCTGCACAGCTGATCGTCTGACAGCAGCTCTGTCCCCGTTATTTCCACACACACCCCCGCCTCTGTTAGTACACATTTACTGACACAAACATTTGTATCATCTGTTGTAGACCCAAATAAATTAAATCAAATAAGAACTCATTCTCAAAAAAGATAAACGCCATTCTTAAAATGTATAGGCTAAACGAAAAAAGCGATCATGAAAATGTTTCCAAAAAATGAAGAAAATGATTTGTGACCACTTTGTTGTTCAGATATATCACATGTCTGTAACTAAATGAGACATGAATTGAAACAAAACACGGTATAAACTGAGGAGTGACTCCCGTGAGGTTCATGTGTTTTCTTCACTCCGCTGGGAAACTGCTCTCATGTCAAGAAGCATCAGATCAGTGCATGCGCTGCATCGTCCAATCAGTGAGCGATACACAGTAAGGGGGCGGGGCGAGTGTCTGAGGATTTCATCGAAGGATGGTCTGGTGGTTCCTCGGTTATAGCTCCTCCATTATCGCTCTTCGCTCCTCGCTGCTCGGTCCTCCAGCAAAAATAAGGCCATAGAGAACCGCAGTGACGCGTCGTAAAACCCGGAAGTAAACTTCTTCCGGTTCCTTCGTGAAAAACCAATGAAAATTCTCCATAGGATTTTGGAAAATAGCTCGAAATAAGGTCTGTGGTTGACACACATTTAAGAGAGGGATCACGTTTTGTTCAGCCGGATAATCTCCACATGTCTATCCTACTTTTATAATTTTTGAATCATAAATCTAGTCGCCAAAAGCGAAATGCTAACGTTATGCTATAAACGAACTACAAGCCAGTACAGCAGCAGGGTCGCACGACTTCAACGTCACGCGGCACGCCAACTTAAGATCGTTTCAACTGACTTGCACTGAAACTGCACTTTGAACACTTTAAATATATTAACATTTTAAACTGTATACCCCGGTTATCTAGGCCCTTTTTGTTTTGTTTTATGTATACATGTCACAATGTGGGAAACGATATTTCGATATTTCTGGATGTATAACACATGTAGCATTTTTGACAATAAAGCTGACTTTGACTTTCGCGTGCTTGCATATTTTAACAAAGCTTTTCATTTTAGCCACACTGAATTTAACTAGAAGTCATGGCTGTGTCAATTACCAGTCTGATATCGTTTTACAAAGATGACAAGAAGAGTGTAGATAGAGGAGAGAACAACTACAAGTCAGGACACGTAAAACAGTGTAGCCTAGATGAAGGTGTGCTTACCGGTGTTGTCAGGGCTAGCATGAGGGACAAGGTTTATAGAGTGTCGGTGAGTAGTGATAGCAAGAGTACCGTTAACCTAGAGTTAATTTATTCACATTAATTCCCATCAACAAATCCATTTGATGTGTCACATGACATCTTTATTAGGCAAGGCAAGTTTATTTATATAGCACTTTTCAACACAAGGCAATTCAAAGTACTTTACAAAAAATGAAAGACATTAAGAAAATGACATTTAAAATCAGTCATTAAAAAGAAAAGCTAATAAAATAAACATTAAAAGAAAAAATACATGGATAAAAGTTACAGTGCAGTCTAAGATGTGAATAGTTCAATTAAAAGCAGCGACAAAAAGAAAAGTCTTCAGCCTGGATTTAAAAGTAGTCAGAGTTGTAGCGGACCTGCAGGTTTCTGGGAGTTTGTTCCAGATATTTGGAGCATAATAACTGAACGCTGCTTCTCCATGTTTAGTTCTGACTCTGGGGACAGAAAGCTGACCAGTCCCTGAAGACCTGAGAGATCTGGATGGTTCATCATTTAGCAGGAGGTCAGAAATGTATTTTGGGCCTAAACCATTCAGTGCTTTATAAACCAGCAGCAGTATTTTGAAATCTATTATTTGACACACAGGAAGCCAGTGTAAAGACTTCAGAACAGGAGTGATGTTATCCACTTTCTTAGTGTTAGTGAGGACTCGAGCAGCAGCGTTCTGAATCAGCTGCAGCTTCCTAATAGATTTTTTAGTGAGACCTGTGAAGACACCATTGCAGTAGTCGAGTCTACTGAAGATAAAAGCATGGACAAGTTTTTCCAAATCCTGCTGTGACATTAGTCTTTTGATCCTAGATATATTCTTTAGGTGATAGTAGGCTGATTTAGTAACTGTTTTAATGTGACTGTTGAAACTCAGGTCAGAGTCCATGACCACCTAGATTTCTGGCTTTATCTGTTGTTTTGAACATTGCAGACTGAAGCTCAGCGCTAACTTTTATACGTTCTGCCTTGGTTCCAAAAACCATTACCTCAGTTTTATCTTTGTTTAATTGGAGAAAGTTCTGACACATCCAGTCATTGATTTGTTCAATGCACTTACTCAGTGTTTGAATTGGAGCATCGTCTCCTGGTGAAATTGATACGTAAATGTGTGTGTCATCTGCATAGCTATGGTAACTTATTTTGTTGTTTTTCATTATCTGAGCCAGTGGTTAAAGAGAAGAGGCCCCAAGATTACAAATATTACACACCAGAAAACACAGAAATATCCATGAAATAAACATACAGTAGGCTATAAACAATTAAAGGGATAATTGGGAAGGCATTACAAATGTAAATATATTTTAAATAATAAAACAATCCCACCACCACAGGTATCTACAGGAGAAGAGGGAGTTCTCTCCACAAAATGTGAATGCCCACGTGGAGAATGGAAATGCAGTCATGCGGCTGCATTAGCCATCTTTGCCATCCACAATTTCAGCTGCACTGACACCCCCTGTCAGTGTAAGAAGCCAAAGGCAGCTAAACGTATGCATTCAGTGGAGGAGCTATTTCCTCCAACCAATAACTCATTCAACCCGCTGACAAGAGAGCCCACCTCCGAAGATCGTGACTGGCTGAGGGACAGACTCGGGGGCAGGTTCTCAGGAATTTCTTGGCTTCTCTCCCCCGAGCCAGAAGAGGAACACTACAGCTTGGAAACACTTACTGTTCCTGAAATTCTCAAATCTGTTGGGCATCAGGGACCTGAGGCAATTGTGGCAAGCATGGCATTGTCTGAGGAGCAACAGAGGGCAATTCAGGTGGCTACCACTGGTCAGTGAACCAACCCAAACTGGCATTTGTTCAGGAAAGGAAGGTTGACTGCCAGCAACTTTGGAGCTGTCCTGAGGTCAAAGCGTGTGACTGCTTCCCTTAGTGCCAGGGTGCTTGGGCAACAACAGGCCTTTGATGGTGTTTTGTCTGTACAGTGGGGGACTATGAATGAATGTGAGGGCGTCAGGGCATTCACCACTGCAACCCAGATGCAGGTCCATGAGTCAGGTTTGTGGCTCTCCCAATCAGGAGTGTTGGGGGCATCTCCAGATGGTCTGGTAGGGTCTTCCGCTGTGGAGGTAAAGTGTCCCTACGGAGCCAGGGAAATGACAATTAGTGAAGCATTGCAAATCAAGGGCTTCTGTGTCAGTAAGGAGGGAGAAACATTCAGCCTGCGTGAGGAGCATCCTTACTGGCACCAAGTGCAAGGTCAGCTTCACCTCACTGCAAGAAAGAAGAAGAAATTAAAAAATTGAGAATCGTTTTTAATTTACATTTACTCGCCTTTGCAATGGTGTGGTTGTTAGAATGTTAGGTTTCCTGTCAGCTCGTCTGTTGGGAAGATATCAAATATTAGTTTCATGGAAGTCACACCGTCACATATAAGAGCATTAAGACATACAGTACATAGGCTAAAACAAAACATCTAAAGATATAACCTTGCACTTTGTCTCGTGAACATTTTCACTATTTTGACATTTTTATAGATGAAAATTGAACTAAATAAATAAATGGTAGATTAATCCATATTGAAAATAGGTGTCAGCTGCTACACTAATTATAATAGTTATATTTCTTAATTAATTAAGATATTACTGTATTGATCCCAATTTGGGAAATGTTTGTGTTGCAGCAGCATAACAAGAAAAACAAAATATAAGTTATTACATATAAGCCACACAGGTTTTAATAGGATGTATTCATTATCTTTACTTATGTTGCGGTCTTTTCAGCAGCGCCATCTCTAAAACGATGATACCGTCACTACCCATCATTTACATTTCACCGTGACATGGACAAAAATGTAACGTCAGCTTACCTCATGGCACGAATCCAGACTCTCCTTTGGAAAACATTGGCCGGGAAACGATAGAACGAGCACGTTTCATACGAAGACCTGTGGCTGCAACCCGAAGCAAAGCAACAAACCATTGCGTAACTAACTAGTAGCGCTAGCTTTAGCTAACGTTAGCTAACGAAACAAACTGCCGAGTAAAATTGGAAAACACTGGTAATTAATTATTCTATAATTTGTAAAACTACGGTGTTAAAAACGACAATTTCAAAAATACAGATTCTAATGGTCAGATATAGATATACAGATACTAAAGATAGGCAGGTACTTGCTTTCAAGCAGAACACAGGGGAAAACAAATGTAGCGGGAGTGTTTACGTGTTAGGCGTAATGACGTACAACGGCCTCGACAATTTCTGTAGTCCTATTCAGCCACTCGGTAACAACCATCATTTTTCAGACACGTAAACTCTTCAAAAATCACCAGTGGGGTCACTGCTGATGTATTTAATGTCGTAGAACAAAACGTGATTTATCTCTTAAATGTGTGTCAACCACAGACCTTATTTCGAGATATTTTCCAAAACCCTATGGAGAAAATGCATTGCTTTTTGACGAAGGAACCAGGAGTGCTAAAAATGCTAACTTACTTCCGGGTTTTACGACGCGTCACTGTGGTTCTCTATAGAGAGGCGAAGTCACGCCCATCTACTTCCGGTCCATGGGACCCCGGAAGCGAAAAATTATACATTGAATTCAATGGAGAGAGAAAACGTATCTTTTGATCCCGTTTGAATTGCGCCACGAACTACACATATGATGTTTGTCAATCTTAAACAATCATGTCAAAAAAGTCACATTTTGTCGTAAAACTGTTGAAATATAAGACTATGAAAAATACGCGACTACAAAGACTACAAATCCCAAATCCCATTCTGGGTCGCGTCAGTGATGTCACAAGCGATAATGCTCCAAGTGGTTGGTTCACTTTTACAAGATGCCTGTGTGCTTTGTACCAGGTTGTAATCACAAAAGTGATCATACCACTTGCTCGTTCTATCGCTTCCCGTCTGATGAAAGGACCAGAAGTCGCTGGATCAGACATATCAGGTAATATCATAGGTAATATACATGTTGTGCATGGAACATAGTCAAGTTAGCTACCTAGCTAGTAGCGACGAGTAGCGAGCACGTTAGTTAGCATTACATTACTTAGCCTTGTCATTTTTAGTAGCCTTACCATGAAGTTATTATTTTATTACATGAAGTAAACCAAAATGTTAAACAGTAACCAAACATGATGGTAAGTATTTCGTGAAACTTTTGAAGAGTAGCCTACTGCGCCCTCCACCGGGTGCTAAGGAAGCAGTTCAGGGAGAGTCGAAGGCAGGCAGGGAGCTTTGCATGACATTCTTCTGGACGTGTTTCATTGTGATGACAGTGAGGGTGAGTCAATCTGTTTGTTGGAAAGACAGTCGTTGTGTGCTTATTGAGAGAAAATTGTTAGAAGAGATAATTATTCAAAGTGTTGTTACTTTAAAGTGTTGATACTGACCTTTTTCTCTTTTATTTTCTTTACCTCACCTGTAACTGCTGAGACGTTGAGGAACATGCACACTGACCTGCTCTGGCAACCTGATTTCCACTGTACGTAATAGTATTTGGTTATGGTATATTATTTATATACATCAAAGGCACAATGCACCCCCCAGAGACACACATGTATTGAGTGTGATATTTTGCATAGGTCATGTGAAATCATCTTTACATACTAGAAAACTATAGGAGCGGCAACTTGTTTTGAAATTGAATTTTTAATATCCGATAATAAAGTTGATCTGTTTTCTTTATTCTTCTCTCTTCCCAGCTCCATCCATCACCATTCTCTGTTCCTGCAGGTCCTGCTTGCTAATCAATGCTCATATTTTTTTACACAATTACAAATAAAGTCATTGTATTGTATGACATGAAGTTGTGCTTCATTCGGAGTCAATAATAAATTAATTCTGCCTTCAACTGCACAATGATTGTGGACTGCATGTAGCTGCCCCCCAGTAAGATGAACCAAGCAAAGAGGGTCACCATCATGCCCAAGGACATCCAGCTGGCCCGCCGCATCCGCGGAGAGAGGGCTTAGACTGACCTGAGACCAGCACACCCAAACACAACGGCTCTTTTAAGAGCCACCTACAGTTTCAAAGAGTTGCAATCCTACGTTATTATAATGATTAAACTGGTTCATGTATCACTTAGTTTACTGAACCGTGATGAATGAAATAAATGAGTGAGGTAGTGGTTTACTGAAGTTACAAAGACATTAATATATGAGTAACAGGTCAGTGTAAACACAAGCTTCTGTCAATTATGGATCATTCAAACTATTTATATACAAATATGTAATAAAGTTCTAAAACAAGTATTCGGTATATTCCTTGATAGCTTTTGGAGAAGGTTGTTTTTAAGTTTACTAAAATCTATCGTTTCAACTGTTTCACTTTATAAAAAAGGAACAGGTGAGTAGAGCATCATTGAGTTTCTTATTCTGTCAGTAAATTATCCAAATGAATGTTTTTCATTATTTTAGTCAACCCTAAACAAATTGATTGTACCTTTTAATAATGACCTTACATGGTCGGCAAAGTTAAATTAACTTCAGAAAATCAAATCTGTTCTGAGAAAAAACTAATAAATGTTTAAAGATAGGAACTTGCCATCCCACTGAAAAACAGTCCGTAGAGATTTTAAGGCGTAGTTGTAGTTCAGTCCAACGTTTCATTTGGATTCATTTGACAACAGTCAACTATTTTCATAAAGAATATATATATTTTTCAAAGTCAACTTTATTGTCAATCTTACTCAGTTTGTGTTTATAGACAGAGAGATCAATAAATAAAATTATACAATTTACAGATATGTATACAAATATATATATCTTATATACACCATCATGTATAATGATGGTGTATGATGTAGAAGGAAGTGTGGTAGATAACAAGTAAATATAGAGTTACATACAGATCCATGTTACAGCAAAATATGGAATAACTAAGAAGCACGCAGTATAATAATAATTACATGCAACAATTAAATAACTGCTCAGCATCTCCACCACAATCCCAATCTGCTGTGTCCTGTTTTCCTCCCCCCTGCATAACACCCCATCACACATACGAAACACAACGCAGAGTCCGAGGGTGTTAAGAGTATGTTTATTTAAATGTCCTCCTCTCTACTGGCCAACACAGGGAGCATATGCTGGGTGTAGAAGTTCTCCAGGAGGAGGAGATTTCCATGCCATGCAGGGTCTTTGGGGATGGGGATGATGATCGCCTCCTTCGTGGTCCACACAACAAAGTAGCAGAGACTCCGGTCTGTGATGTGCAGCTGCCCTTGGACCTGGTGCCACTATGGGTGATTCTCCTTGAGAATATATGACCCACCCTCCTCACGAAGACAGAAGGATGGTAACTGGACTGCCTCCGCGATGGTCATGTTCCTCTGGCTGTGTGGACACTTCACCTCCAGCAGGGCAGATGGCTGCACAAGTCCATCGGGTGATGCTCCCAAAACACCCGACTCACTCACAAAGAGACCAGACTCGATTCGAACACTGTCACTTGATAGGCCTCCACAAAAGCCTTCACCCCTTCGGCCTCGTTTACAACCCCCCAGTTGACAGTTGGCGATGTCTCTGGCCAGTGGGTTGTATGTCTCCTCTCGCTGTTGGTAAAGTTGAGACACCGGCTGGACTACTTTGTAAGTGCCAGGCTTCCTCCACTGGCACTCAACATCTGTGGAGCTGATCTGCCACATGGCAAATATTACCAATGCTGCAGCGTGGCTGCATTTGTACATCCCCTGTGCACAATCACAGACAGCGCTCTGCATCGCGCCATCGTCTCCCATGCAGATCTGTAAAAATAAAGTAAGTACCATTTGTTAGCATGCTATAATAGATTGAATGAGCAATAATACAAGGATGGTCCGGATCTGGGGGTGGGAGGGTTTATTTTTCCATAGTTTTGTCCTCTTGTCTGATTGTTGTTATTGTTTGTTTTTTCTGTATTTTTTGTAATTTGTGCTGTATTGGTTGTGATTGTACATTGTATTTTTCAAAAATGTGTATGAATACATTTTTGAAAAACATTTGATCAACAACAAAAAAGGATTTGGTCAGGATCTAGACTCAGTGTGTAGTTTATTAATTAATCAATGCTCTCTACATTAGGAAAACACATACCAGTGTCCCAGAGGGAGTCACACACAGCTGTGCCTAGATAACCAAAATCCTTGAATCTACACACAGCAAATAAGGTCAAATGACACAACGAGAAAAAGGAGATCACACATACAGTATAGTCGATATAAAACTGGCCGCTTCAATCTGAAGAGCAACTAAAACAAAACACAGGAGTGTACCTTGTTCTTGTGAACACTAATGTTATCCACAGCATACACAGAGACCACAAAGTTCTTAAGGAGAAAACTAGTTACTAAAACAAAACACGTTAGTGTACCTTGTTAGCTAATGTTAGCTAGCTGACATTAACGTTACACATTGCACTCATATTACTCACTGAAACCTTGTAAAGCCGGTCCCGCTGCTCTTACAGAACTGACTAACTCCCCTTTCGTGTATGTACAGCTCTCAACATGCCCAGACTTGTAGTGATGTTCACCTCGTTTTATACTTTTCGCCTCATTCTGAAAGAAACAGGTGAAATGTGCTAACGTGACGGCCGTCTTTGTGATGGTGACGCGTTTTGTGCAAGACCAGAGACCTGTAGTTCACTGAGCGGTTTCACACAAAAAAAATTGTAACTTCACAGTTTTACGACACGTTTTTATTTTTTTGACTTGTAAAATGTTCTTTTAAATTGACAAACATCATATGTGTCATTCGTGGCACAATTCAAACGGAATCAAAAGATAACCTTTCTCTCTCCATTGACTTCAATGTATAATTTTCCGCTTCCGGGGTCCCTTGGAGGCTCCCGGAAGGGGAGGGACTTCGCCTCTCTATTGGGACTCTACTCAAGATCCATCCATCCATCCATCTTCTCCCGCTTATCCGTGGTCGGGTCGCGGGGGTAGCAGTTCCAGCAGAGAGCCCCAAACTTTCTTTTCCCTGGCGACATCAACCTTGGCTACTCAAGATGGCGCAGACAAATCAACTTCCGGTGAGACAGAGACAGAGGAGCGAGGAAATGAAAAATAAGAGAAGTGAGAAGGGCACAAACACTTACTAACACACACACATACACGGCAACGCCCACCACCAGCACACACACTATGGCAGATGCAAGTATCAGCGAGAGCAGCAGCGCATTTACAACTTGCAGATATAACCACTATTTTCAATTTGTGGAGATAAAGGACGCAAAAAATATTACGGTCAAATGTAAACTGTGTGCAGGACAGAAATAATTGTCCACATCGAATAACAGCAATGCCAATCTCGTAAAGCACCTAACTAATGTAGCTACATGTGGGGAGTTGTCTTTTCTCTTACGCACCGTAAGAGAAAAGACAACTCCCCACATGTAGCTACATTAGTTAGAACAACACAAAAACTTGTATTTGTATTGTTATTATTTTTAAAGTAAAGTAACTTGTTACTAGTTACTTTTATAATTTAGTAATTAAAAAAGTAACTAGTTACTTTTTTGAGAGCAGTAACTATAAGTATTACTAGTTACTTTTTAAAAGTAACTTGCCCAACACTGCTGCCAACCTAAAAGTACCTCAAAAATAGTAATCAATAATGTATTGAAAAGTTATTTGGCTTTTTCATCCTCTGTAGAATGCTATTATGAAACACACATTTGGTTGTTCATAAAGAACATCTGATTTAATGTGAGGTAGGGAAATATTCATTTGAGTATAAGTATGTGTATAAATATGTAATTTACAACAGCTGTAAGATGCTTGAAAAGCTTGAAAATGCACCTTGAAAATGCTTGAAAAGTGCTTGAATTTGACTTTGGAAAATGTGTAAGAACCCTGAAACAAACTGCTAAGAATGTCTCTCTCTCTCTCTCTCTTCGAATGTCCTTTTTCCGCGGTACTCACTTTCGGTATGTTGTTTTTTTGTATTTGTTTTTGGGTTTGTATGTGTATTTGCAACGTTTTTCTGTTGTATTTGTTTTCAGGGTTTGTTTGTTTTTCATTTAATTATATGTTTGCGTTTTTGTCCGTTGTTCAGCGTTTGCACCTGCCGGCCACCGTAGCCCTTAGAGCGTTTTGCACCTAAATAAATAATTCAAATTAACCTTTTTTTGACTTTGCCTCTTTTGTTGATATTTTTGGTTTATGCTACAATGTGCACCAATATGTGTAAAAAAGGTTTGCAGACATCAAGTATGATATATGAATACAAACTGTATTATTAATTGGTGATGGTGATTTTATGATTTTCTTATGGCTGCTTATCCTCCAGGACTTTTTCAAGGTCCTGGAGGATACTGTGACCTTAGAAAAGTTGAAATCAAGATATTTAGTATCATGAAAGTGTCCTCTGCTCAGATATTATAACAACACTTTTTTTTAGAAATGTAACAGTAATCCTAATCATGTTACATGTAATCCGTTACTCCCCCAGCCTGGATGATTCTATGAACAAATAACAACCACTGAAAGAAAACGGACAAGTAAGCTATACAGTTTTCAGTTCCTTGAAGTAAACAGAAGAAGGCACTCCAATGTTAAGTACAACTTAATATGCAATGCAGCTCATCCAGCTGTTGGTCACTACATAAGAGGAGAAGTGGAATCTAGTCCAAAATATATATCATAACTTTTCAGGAATGTAACTTTTAAACCTTGCAACACAAATGAACTAGGTCTAGGTAGTTTATGTCTTACTATATTTATATTAGAGACCTGTATGGCAACTTGATGTTTTGTTTGTTTTATCCTCTCTTTTATAAAGCCTCTATAAGTTCTTCAAAGTCTAGGATATTATAGTTATAGAATTTTGCATCAAATAAACATTGGAAAAAAAAAACTGTTTACACGCTTACCACTTCCACCCCTGTCCAACTCCTGTCCCACCCACCGTCTATCTCAACTGTTCTCTGATTGGACGGGCGTCCTGTTAATCAATCGACCGGCTCCGTTATGCGCTGTTCATTTGCTTCTGAAAAGCTCGGGATTTTGAATGGTCAGGACAAATCAAAATGGGCTTATTAAAGCAACACATTACCAAACAAAAGTAATAAAGCGGCAGGTATTTGATTTGTTAAGACATGTACCAAAAGAGACATTAACATTGAGCGTTTCCTGTCATAGGGAATGGACTGATAAATAAATCCGCAAATACAGCATCAATTATTATCATGACTTGAGCATCCCATGTCCCTTTAACATCACAGTCGGCAGCTTGTCTCATAAGAACAATACGAACGTTCTTTGTCTTATTTCCACAGATATTATATTTAACCTACAACCTGTGCTTTCGGAAGGCTGAGTGTGATACTTCCGGCAGCCCGTGAAGGCAGCAGCAGTTCATTTTGGCCCTGCAGAGCTAACGCCATCACAGCAGAGCACGGCGTCCTGTCAGAGCGTTTCTACATAACGGAATGGAATATAGAGCTGCGGGTCACTAGACGCGTGTAAACTGGTAAGACACACTGTTTCCATTGTACCCATCATTCTGATCGCTTCTATTTATGAAACGGAATGACTTACTTTGATTTTTTTCAGCTATTTCTATTATATGTATTATTATTATTATCGACATCTTGTATGTAAAGGTGATTAGCCTGTTAGCTAGCTTACTTTCCCCTATATGAAAGGCTTTCTGGTTGGCTGTTTTAATGCGACGTGTTCTCAGTGAAATATGAAATATAAACACACGCGCACACACACACACACACAAACACACACACACACACACACACACACACACACACACACACACACACACACACACACACACACACACACACACACACACACACACACACACACACACACACTGTCAGACAGGTAGCGGTGTGTGTGAGCTGTTATCCTCCTGACGCTTAGCTTTCACTTCCTGTTGTCACCATCAGCATCTGTAAGCTGCTGACTGTCACACCAAGGACATCAGCTCTTATGATGGACAGTGGCTCTCTCTGGGGTGCATTCAGGCTCGTATACTTCCAGTAGGGGAACCACTGAGCTCAGTTCCCTCTGAGCGCCAGGTTGCATTCCTCCACACAGAACAGGGGAAGTGTGTTGGCCTACCTTGCTACCAGAGGTGTTGTTTGGATGTATTTTCTGGACGATGACATAGACGTATATGATATATCCCCTCTGTGTATTCTTCAGGTTAGATACCTGTTCTGAGTAGAGCGGTGCAGTGATGACGTATTTGTGTAGGCCGACCCGGGAGTTAGCATCGCAACGGCTCTTTGAACAAAAAGTTATAGGATTTTGGATTATTGCAGAAAATAATCTCTGTGGTTTAAACAACATTTATGTTACTTACGCATTTTGTTCACTCTGATAATCTCCACGTATTAACACCACTTTATGATTTTTGAATTCAATCTCCAGAAGTAAAAAGCTACCGTTAGGATATAATGTTACTTGCTAGCAACCGCTGTTGCGGTATTTCCTGACATATTTTATGTCGTAGAACAATCCTTGAAAATCCCTTCAGAATTTATTTCAGCATATAACCAAAAACACATTCAAAAAACGTTAACCTTGAGACGAGGGAACTGCAAAAGGTAACGTGCTAATTCATTCCCGGGCTTTAAGACTAAGTCCTGAACCACTCTAGCTTCCTATAATGACAGCCTCCTCAGGACTTGTTTTTTCCTCTTTTCCTTTGGTATTCGGAGTCAATTGCTCTTGGACCTCTATCACCTTTTTAAAACAATAATGGGTATCATGCCTTCATCCCATAAAACCTGATAGAGTCCGAACCAGCTATCCGTTGCACACATTGTGTCGGCAAGAATAGTGTAATTAATCATATCGCAATGCAGATTTGTAATTTACACTGATATATTATTCCTATTTTCAGAAGCAAGCTTGCTATGTTTTGAGCAGTGGAAGCAGCTGGCAGAATGCATGTTCCACTTAGTGTTAGAACACAAAGCGGCCTGCTTTATAACCTCGCAAGGATACTGCCTGCAGGTGCATGGAAACATAGAATGGTGTAAAGCTTTAGGCTGGATCTGTCCTCAGGTTGCAGAGATGATCTCTTTTGAAAGGTAGTAGTATTTAAACTCTCCAATGTGCACTACCTTGCCTCATAATACAAAACGCCTCATGTTTGCTATGTGGTAATCTGACAAACACAAACAATTACAGGACTTGACAACGTGTAAGCACACAAGCCTTGATATTTTTGTTAAATGGTACATATTCACAAACGCATTTTTAATGACACAAGTCTACAGTAGTATTTGCTGCTGGACTTTTCCTAAATGGTGGAAAAAAGAGCCACAGTTCATTTTAAAGGGTTGGATCAGAAGGCTGTCATGGTTTAGTACTCATAACGATCGTTGCTAGCTAGCAGTGGACAAAGTAACTTCCTTTGAGAACCCAGCAACCGTGTATACAGTATGAGACAACTTTATACGTTCTAAATTCACACACTGCAGAAGTGATCACAGTGCAGGACATGGCAGTGTTCATGTACACATACAGAGTAGTGTTGTCACAATACCAACATTTTGGTTTCGATACCGATACCAAGTCAAGAATTGCAATTCCGATTCTTTTTCGATACTTTTCTTAAAAAAAGGGAAACAGTCTTAAATGTAATTATTGTGCTTTATTTCACACCAGAACCAGAACACAAACTTTTAAACAATGAGAACAATAAATAAAATAAATGACAAGAATTCGTCTTAAATAAAATGAATACATTTCTTACAGACAGGCCTCGTGGTGTCCGTAGGCTTGCCCTCACTGTCAGAGATATAGCTAAATTAATCGCTTCTGGCGTCTTTTTTGTCAACAAGCCGAGGCACAGCGGCAGTTACACTCCCACTTGCAGCCATGCTTCTCGTTTTCTCACATGCTCTGGCAGCTAGCGCGTGCACGAGAGAGGGGAGGGACTTAGAGCGTGCTTGAGAGGGGAGGCACTTAGGGCGTGCTTGAGAGGGGAGGGACTTAGAGCGTGCTTGAGAGGGGAGGGACTTAGGGCGTGCTTGAGAGGGGAGGGACTTAGAGCGTGCTTGAGAGGGGAGGGACTTAGGGCGTGCTTGAGAGGGGAGGGACTTAGAGCGTGCTTGAGAGGGGAGGCACTTAGGGCGTGCTTGAGAGGGGAGGGACTGCAGGCACGGCTGCAGTGCAGGGAGTGGCAGCAGAGCGCTGAACACACACGGCTCTTATTGAAACGGCGCTTTCTCACCGGAGTACTTTTCCCCGTCATTCTTAAAGTACCGATACTAATGAAACGGAGGAATCGTAACGTTTTTAACGGCAGGGTATCGCGGTACCTTTCAAGTATCGGTACACCGTGCAACACTAATACAGAGTAATAACATGTTTACAAAGACAGGCCCACTCTGTACTGTTACGGTTTCACTTTAGTGCACGTTGGTCCCTCTACTTCAGGGGTGGGGAACCTTTTTCCTCTCAAGGGCCATTTCAATTTTTTCAACATCCTCCGAGGGCCGTACAAATGATTGACCTCTGCTTAAAAAAACTAAAATCACAGCCCATTCATTTGGCCTTTCTTTCATGCTGTGCAAAGAAAAAGCAACCTCTTAATCCAGATATCTTGCCATGACTCGAGCATGCATGCACGTGCACGGTGTGGCATGACCACCAAAACAGAAGGATATGGACACAAGATGTGTGCAAATGTATTTAGTTTCCTATCCATGTGAACATGATTTAAGTGGGGGGGAACCTAACCCTCTCTAGGGGGGTCCGGGGGGCATGCTCCCCCGGGAAGATTTTTAAATATTGAAGTTAAAAACATCAATCTGGTGCACTTTGAGAGCAACATGAAGAGATCTATGGAAACATCTCTCAACACCCATATGAAACAGAAATGGAAGCAGATTTTCTTTTTCTTTATGGATATTTTACAAATCACTTCCCTTTCAAACTGTATTCTTGTTTATTAATAACAACTTACTTTACTGTCATATAGTATTTTATACCCCTTTACTTTATTCTCTTATTTTTTAATAACTATAATGATCATATAAAGATGTGCCTTTACCTCACTGGTTGGAGAACAAGATTCTTATATTCGTTAGCATAGCTAGCTAACCAGATGCTAATAACAAAGGTATTGACTGTATGATCAGTATGACGGATGAACAGATCGCCACTGGGCTTTCAACTGAAGACACAGCCACGCAAAAACTGCGGCATGTGTACGGCTCCTTATGGGTACTGACATTTTTGGAGCGGCGTTCTGGTGCTCTCCATCAGAACTGCATCCCTGTAAGAAGTAACTTATACCACGTGATGACACGTTAGGCTTGTGTTGTGTTCAAGGACACTGAGCTTGGACAGGAAAAACCGGCACTCGCTTGTTTAATTATTTTGCGGTCTAGATTTTCGGGTGTGTTTTATAAATGACCTCGAGGGCTGTATCAAATGGTCTCGCGGACCGTATACGGCCCGGAGGCCGGAGGTTCCCCACCCCTGCTCTACTTGGTGCTATCTGGGCTTGATGTTTTCTGCTTGATGCTAAGGTATTGTGTCAGTCTCTGAGTACACTGTACTGACCCAACCACTGTGAACTCTCGAATGAGACGATTTCGACTTGTGACCCCAGATTTCAGGTCCTGACATCCCATATGATTTTATTTTTGAAGCATTTGTATCGGCACGAAGAGCTGAGATTCGAGCAATCTTTTTTTTTGGATAGCCTTATGGGCTATACCTGAAAATAATCATTTATAGTAGGGTTGCACGATATTGGAAAAAACTGACATTGCGACTGCGATATATATTGCGATATGAAAACATAGGAATTGAAGAAAAGACCGTTTTTTTTACCACAAACCATCCTTTCTTGAACTGTAATGCTATACAATTGGTATTTTTGTAACTATATTTAACCGGATGAAGGATTTTAGTCACGGACGTCTGGATCTTAAGTTATCAGAGCAACAAGCTGAGCTAGCTCGGTTAGCAGCGCCGAACTGCCCTGGAGAAACACATGAAACTACTTTATTCAGTGTTTCTACCTTTAATCACCGGGTCCGTTTGCTTTGGAGATTTGATTGTGATTGGTGGTTTGCTGACAGAGCCTGCAAGTCACTCACTCAAGTACCCCTGACATGAGAGCCGCGCAAGTTTTCCTTTGGTAGCAAGCAGCAAAATAATTGTAACATGACGTGTTTGAGTTAATTTGCCTACTTAACATCACAAGTCCTAAAAAAAAAAAAGATTAAGATATCTTTTTTTTAATTGTCACATCCTGCAATGTGAATATCACATGCATGCGCATATCGCGGTTATCGTCACGACACGTGCAGCCCTAATTTACAGTACATTGCTTGTCTTATGACATTTACAGGGAATGTACAGGAGAAATGGAGCAGCAGGAGTTCGCTTGACAAATTACTTGAACGATAAATGCATTGTTATTTGTTGTTTCTTAATTCATTCCTAACCTTTGGAAACAGCAGTATTCTTTAGCCAATGGTTACATTTTTGTCAACTGTTTTGTGACAAATCAATAGCTCGAGACAATAACTTGACACTAAGATGACAATAAGTTTGTATTGAAACTGTTGTATATCTTTGGCTTTACAGGGGGTCCGCGGGGTCTTAAAAGTATTAAAAGTTGATAAATCAATTTAGTGAAAATGAAGGCTATTAAAAAGTATTAAAGGGCATTTCCCCAGGTATTACATTTTGTAGCTTGTTTTCAATAAGTATATAAATTGTCCAAAGAGGTTGTGTTCTACAGTCTGCCTGAATGTAATCATGGCGTAGGTGTGTCGTGTGATTCTGTGTAGTTTATTGATGGCATCCCGTTGGGTTTGATGTCATCTGAACAGGACATCGCACGCTCACTGCTCGATAGCGCGAAGGCCCGTTTACGCCGGTTGTTAAACAACATCGTTATGGGGAAATGCAAGTCTGCGTCCAAATGGTTGGAAGATAAGGAGGAAGGACAATCAATACTGTAATCAATGTGAGGTAAAGTGTGTCGCCATTGTAACCGGTTAGAACTGTGGCGATGAGGTCTTAAAATGTATGGAAAGGGTCTTAAAAAGGTATTACATTTGACTTCAGGGTTCCTGCAGATACCCTGCTTTAACACTGTGGCTCAGACAAAAACCCACAGGAGTATGTCCACTTTGGTGCTAGGAAATCATAATAGGGATTTTACAATAATGTGCAAATGAAAGTGACCTTTAATACATTTTTGAATTGAGATAGTTAGAAAATAGATAAATCCATGACAAACAGAATAGTGGTACGATGTAGTTCCAAAGTATTTCAGTGAGCACAAGATGTGTGTATCAGTAGCTCTCAGTATAACTGACATACACAACAAATATATAAATACACTACCAAACACAATCGTACTATCATGATGCCCAATGTCCTTTTTTTACTTTCATGGTAAAAAATGAACAACAATAGCATTTATGTACTAGGGAAAACTGTACGTACAGGATTGTGTGTAAACCAAAACATGTTGAAACGGTGTTTTCACATAATTGATTAAATGTAGCCCCCACAATGTCTCATCAGTTGAAGTTGGAGAGTGCAGCAGTGGATGACATCGTGAGGGGCTGGCGGGGGGTCAGCTGGTCGGCTCACAGTCAGCTGCTCCTCCGCTCAGCATCACGCCTCCACCTCGCAGCGCAGAGACACGTCTCAACAGTGTGTGCCTTTGTGTCACGCTTCCAGAGGAGAGGGAGGACATGTCTCTCTCCTGAGAAACGCACTTATTGTTACAGATGAGTCAATGTTAAAGCCCAGATGGATGCAGGCCATGACAGACAGACGAACACTGACACGTGAGAGCGGAGCTATATGGAGTGGGAACCGCAGTGCATTCTGGGGCGTCGTGGCCATATGTGAACGATAGCGTCAATACAAAGAGAAGCAATAGGTACAAATGGAGGAGCGTTATAAAAAAAGAGTTAATTGATGAATCTGTCTTACCGATCACTGTCACTGATGTCGGTCCTCTCTAGTGTTGGGAGTTGGTGTCTACACCTGTCGGCAATATACAAATATTAAATATTCGGGGACCCATGTCAGGTTTACAAACGGGTGGGTACAGGACGCATTGCCATTGATGACGTCACACTTCCATTCCCTGTTGATCACATGATCACAAGCATATCCACATCACAACTGCTTCTCTTTTAACACCCTCATTATAAACCTTTTGGCTTTTTTTCACAATCCATCAGCTTTCATTAAAAAACAAATAGGAATGTTTGCGAGCCAAGCATATGCCTTTGGGTCATTGTTGCTGCGATGTCAAGGGAGGAAATGAGGTGTGAAAGCGACACACAGGGCCCATGGAGATGTCCATCTTAGGGGTGTTTCTTCAAAGGAATTCTATGAGCAGGAGCTGTTTGTTTGCTTCAATGAGCAGGAGTAACACAGATCCTCTCAGCTGATAGCATCATGCACAAAGCCTTATCAGCCTGCCACGGCTCCTCTGTGGTTGCTTACAGGCGCGTTAGCTGGTAACGTGCTAGGGCAGTTGCTGGTCGTCAAGTGTGGCTTCATTTCCCCTGAAGAGAATCACAGTCTCTCATTTACATCTGGAGTGCAGACCAGGCGTGAGAGCTCCAGCCTGGCTTTCTCTTTTATCCTGCTCTCTATTTTCATTTTTAATCTTCCTCGCTTTTTGCTTAATCTCTCGAATTCCATTTAGATCTTAGGTCCATTTAGCCTTTATTCAGAAGTTCAATAGTGCACTCGAGCGCGGCGGCCTGTATTTAAAACCTTACCGCTGAATAAACTGAGAAACTGCCAGCCACGCCCAACCCTTCAGAGGACTCTGCTGCTGAAGCAGAGGAGCAGCGATGACAAGGTCCTGTAACAGGTTCCCTCCATGTGCCGGTGTGAGGAGGAAAAGGCAGCATGTGGTGTTAGAACTGAACCTACACGCACCATGCCAGACGTTCCTCTGTCAGCACACACTGTGTGGACTGCTAACACTCTTCCAGAGCATGCTGCTGTATTTAAATATGGTTTGTACACATCATGTACAGAGGATCACCTAGTCCAGGGGTGTCCAAACTTTTTTTCACTGAGGGCCACTAACAGAAAAATATAAGAAGGGCTGGGCCAATTAAAAATAAACCCAAGGCCGCAGTTGGCCCCCCTTGGCCGTAGTTTGGACACCCCTGAACTACACATTATTTGTGTACCTTTTCATTATTGTTTAGCTTATGAAATACCAGAAATAATTCAAATAAACCCAGTCTACAATGAAGTCTTCCCATTGTTTTTTCTGACAAAAGTCCAAATTATATAAATGTTTCACTTAAGATCAGAGGAGTGAAATCTGAATGTTTGAAATTGTTGTCGATGGACCAGATTTTCTTGCCAAATGCTTAATCTGAGAGAATGAAGATGAAACCTTATGAGGTCCAGTGTCTGCCAAGTTTAGGTGGTGATCAATTAACAAGACAGTTGTTGCCTGGAACATGTGGATAACACAGCCCGTGCTCTGGGAAATGGCTGATAGACGTGTGAATGGTATGCCATGTGATTAATAACCCTACATTAACAGACCACAGTCACTGGTCGGAGGATTCATTTGATCGGTTAGACTCTGGGAAAAAACGTTTTCTACCGATTCCCAGAACAAATGACCATATCTTCCCTTCTAAAAGGGGTAAATTAATAATCTTTTTTCTCAAAGCAAGGTTACACCTGTGAGTTGGATGTAGAAGTGTCAGAATCAATATAGATGTTTTTATTTTAAAGCAAATTCAGATTGAACACAGTAAAAAAATGTAAATGATTGTGTCCGTCCAAAAATAAAAAAGTACTTATAGTGAAAACCACCCTTGAATGATGGTAAGGTAGACTAAAAGCTTTAGGAATCCAAAGTACAACATATAATAAGTACCCTGTATCAAGATTGATGCAAAACAAGTGATATTTGACCTTTTTAGAGAGATTTACCAAAAAAACATTTCTGGGGTCATTTGGGTGGATTTGACCTATCTCTGGCCCCCCTTGCTCGATTTTGCTGATTGACATCTCTTTCTAACCGTCAGAGCCAATGGAATCGAGGGGAACTCCCACATACTCCTTATTTGGTAATGTGTGTGTGTGAGACTGACGCATAGCCAAAACCGGAAGCTGCAATAACTCTGGTGGCTACCATTAGCAGCTAACTTTTACTCCGATTTTTACATAAAAATGGAATTATGGATTATAAATAATTTTTTCAAATCCACAGAAACATTATTAACCTACGGATTAAACGATTCAGCCGCGTTTTTTCTCGTTTTAATGCCATTGAACACGTCTTTTGATCAGATTGACAGCTACGGTGAGACGATCTCCCTAGAAGCTCCGTAAAGGTACGTGTTGTGATGTCTGTGTTTGCTTCCCCTGTCCGAGTTCAGATCACTCAGTGATGATACTATATACTTAAATAATCTGTGGAACCTCAGCTTTAATCAGATATCTTGTATGTGCAGCTACGATAAGTAATAAGGGTATCTTTATCTTGAGTTCTGTGCCAAAGTGCGTTAGCATTTTTCGCTCAGGGGTCATTTAGATGCTTCTTATGAGACTTGTGTTTTGGTAAAAATGGTTTGTATCGTCAGTTAGCTGAGATTATTTCCGTTAATCTGGTATAACACATTAATAGGTTCTTAAATATTAAGATGCCCTGAGACAGTGTCGTGAAAAAAAAGAGCCCCCGCCAAGGGGGGCTTTCGGGTAGGGCTGCAACAAACGACTAATTTGATAATCTATCGGTTAATGAAACGATTAATCGACTATTCGGACTATTATGCCTTGCACAATTTCTCAAACGCTCTTATTTAGCCATCAACTTTTAGATTGTATTATTGAATTAACTAAATAAATTGTGAACAGAATTAATATAGCTTTTTATTAAATAAATAATATTTCACATCAAAAGAAACAACAATGTTTTAACAAATCGTATTAAATAATCTGATGACAGAACTGTAAACAGAATAGCTGAAACAAGAGAGTAAAGAGTAACTCTGTTACCTCCTTTATTTTTGGTTGGTAGACCTCGGTGAGCTGATCATTAACCCATGTTTGTATAATGTAGTTAACTGCGTGTGTTGCTGCTAGCATACATAACACCTGACGTGGAAACGTTACTCGTGGATGGGGCTACAGAGCTACTAGAAAGACAGTCGAACCCGGTGCATTTCTCCGTCTGAATGTGGAGCACTTTTGATAAATGTTTAGACAAATTGCTCGTGTTACCGCCCTTACATGCTAAACTCTTATTGCACTATTGGCAACGAGCATTCTCCACATCGAGACGGGTAACATTTAACCACACCTTGGAGCGCTTCTCTCCGCCATCTCCTCCGTGTGTTGCTGCATGTAGCAGCTGCGTGTGTGTAAACTGCCCCGCCCCCTCGCACACAGACGGGGGAGAGAGAGATCTCGTCTGGATTGGAAAGATCGAAAATACACCATAGACGTATATTTTTGTCTTTTTTCATATTAGAAATGAGTTGGCGACACTAAGACTGCGATATAATGTTTTTGTAGCAATAATACATGAGATATATTTTTCAAATGTCTCCAGTACCGATAAAAAGACCGATAACGTTGGAGTTTAACGGCGTGTAAAACACACGTGATGATGTCACCAACGAATCGACGACTGAATTAGTTGGCAACTAATTTGGTCGTCGATTTTAATCAATTAAGTCGATTAGTTCTTGCACCCCTACTTTGGGGCTTAACAGGTTAATTACAAAACTTTCTTTTAGTACACTTTGCTTCTTAACCAGAGGCCTGTACTACGAATCCAGTTCCACATAGCCTGGATATGTTTGAGTTATCTGGCTTAACTAACCCAAAACAAACGCGATCTCGCTAAGCGGTCCTACGACGCAGGTTATCAACTCGGTAACTCAAGCCAGGGTTTCTCTGTCCGGCTGAGTGCGCGGAAAGGGGCGGTATAGCGACAGCAGGAAACAAACAAAGTTGCTGAGAGGCTGAGGCTGAGGCCGGGCCTGTTTGATATTGTGACACGCTACAAAAAAGAACTTTCTGAGAGTCAAAAACTCTGTTGCAAAATAATGTGGTTTAATGAAAACTGGGATAATCAACTTATTCTCCTTGGACATGTACATTGTTATATCAAAGCAATCATTTCAACTTGCGGTCAACAAAAAAGTACAACGGCCCTGTGTCACCTTCTCTTCCACACACACACCTCACGCAGGTGAACAGGATTATAATGAGTGCCGCCCATATCCATGTGACCCAAGCCAACCAATCAATAGTGATCAAACAAATATCTTATATTAAAACATAAAGGATTACTAAATATGTTTCATGGCTCCTACAGGCGGGGTTAGCAACATTTGACCAATCACAAACATGGACAAGCGTACTGACAGCGCAGCGTCATACTTCCTGAATGAAAATAAAACTATAATATTATATAATAATAGACAAATATTAGTTAAACTTTAAACATCCATGACTTAAGGCGAGACACGGCAGGCCAAAACATAGTTTTTCAAGTACTGGTCAATTTTGAGATGTTGTGCTATTTTGATTCCATAACATGTTTTCTTTCAGGCTTTTGGAAGGAAAACGTACAAAATACACATTTAAGTGTTTATCTTACTATAGTTTGTCTATTTGCGTCTGTAGATTTCTCCTAAATTCACCAAAAGTTAGCATTCTAACGTAACATAAAGTACCGCGACCGCTGTGTGCACCATGTCAACAGAGGTATCGCTGGAAAGCTCCGTCTCTCCTGCACAATCTCATCGGATCCAAATATGGTCATTTCCTTTGTATCAGCAACCAATCGTGAAAGCACAAAGGGGTCTTAAACCAAGAAACGAAATCTCATTGGCTGGTGTCAATTACTGACAACGTGATTCGTTCAGATGCGTCACGTGGTGTGCTAAAACACTTCCTGGTTAGCTTTCCGCTAGAAATTGAAATCTCAAAATGGCAAAAGAACGGCGAAAAAAACATTCACAGAGAAGACAACAACAATTGTCACTTGCACGAAGCAAGGTTATACAAAAAACAAATGACCCCGAACATGAAATACCTTCACGGAGTGCGTCGATGCGCAAGCTGTCATCCAAAGAACTGTAGGGTTTAGCTAGCGCCTCACTGCAATCTTTAAAGGTCGTTTTCTCAAAATGAGTTTTTTCTCCTACTCTGAGTTCGAAATTTCAACTTCAGTAGCACGTACATACACCAAACCTTCCAGTTATATTCCTATCAATATTATGAAGGCTTTTACAGAAGGGTTTGTTCATATCATTCATAGCCTGAATTGTACAACATTGTATACCTAAAAACATGGCGAAAATTGATATTTTAGGGCTGTTGACAGTATTTTCTGATTTATGGAGTGATAAAAAGAGATATCCAATATCCCTTCTGTAAAAGCCTTAGATACTAATATGACTACAAAATGAAACAAGAGTTTTGAACCTGGCTTTATCCAAAGTTCAGATTTCGATTCCTGAAATGTGTTAAAATATGTGTATATTTAATGAGATAATGGATAATTTGCATATTTAAACATGCTATTTCAGAAAACTTGTAAAACAAAAAACAATTGCCTTATTGTAAGTAATTAACTGGAGACATTTCTAGCTGATAACTTTAAGTTAAAAAAAGTACCCTATTCACCTGGGGTGTCTCGCCTTAAACACTTTATCCAGGATCAAAGCCACAGAGCTGCACCTGCAAGGTGAATACAGCTGGGAACAGAACAAGTGTTTGAATGCGTACATTAACAGGTTTATGATATCACTGCCCCGTCCAAAACACGATCTGACTTTAATTACATTTGACTCGAGTGTTTCCTCAACTTAATGTGTTGCTTAAAATAATCCTTCTGCATACAGTATGTGACACTGTGAGTGTAGCACGGCCAGATACGGCTCAGCTGACTCAGATAAGGAGATATATGATACATTATGATATGATATGCCGCGGACTGTACTTAATGTTACTCTGATCCGGTTACTTATGTTGTGGCAGATATTTAAGTAAGCTTTCTTAAAGCTGATGTTATAATAGTCAGATTGCTCTGAAGATGGAGGTGATATTCTATTAATGTTCACGTTCACACATTCAGTTTACTTTTGCCGGCCGTCTTTCCTGCGACGGCAGCTTTTCTGTATTTCCTTTCTCCTGTAATATGACTTGATCGCTTTAAACTCCGCACACTGAGCTCTGATTGGTCAGCAGGCGGTGCTTTCACTGAGTTGATCTCTTAGCCTGCAACCAGGGCAGGTTAGCTGCTCAGCAAAAGTTACCATGGAGATCTAGCCTGCTAAAAAGAGAACCAGCTTCGTAGGACCGGAAACCCAGAGTTTACCCTGAAGTTACCTCGCTAAGCGAAAATCTGGCTTCGTAGTACAGGCCTCTGGACATATTGGATAGTTCTCGTTTTTGATAACAAAAAACGAATAAAGCACTCAGCAGATGCAACCTGTTGACATGGCCAGGATCACAAGTAGACATGGTTAAACCAATATTTGTATCTCTCTTGCATAAGACATTTTCCATGACCTTTTCAAATAAAAAGAGACTCAAAGCATCAGGTGTGTCTTGTATATGTCTGCTGTGTGTCTCAATAGAGAGCAGCAGGAATGAAATCCTGGAGGAAAAAATATATATATTTCCCATACGTAGATATTATCTTTGTTTAATACTACGCTGGTAAACAATTGAAAAAGAAGGCTTTATAAAGAATTACATCATCAAGGCATGTATATTTATATTTATCGATATTTAATTCAAGCCTGCATACCAACAGAACTGTAGTGTTATTTGTGCCGAAGCGCACCTATGGCTCGTCAAATCCACTGTTCCAGTAGATGTGAGCATGCTAAAAGGCAGCCTGGTTACTAATGCAAACTGCAAATATTATTCTGCTGAGAGAAACATTTCCCAAAGCATAGTTCCGATGCACTGTGAGCCGTGTCCTCACAGTGATGGCCTCTCTACGGCTTCATGATAAGGGCTCTATTCAGACTTTTATATTTTAAGCTAATGGCAAATTATTTTTATTTCACAAGAGAGATTTAAATGTACTGTACTTCTACAGATTTCTCCTGTCAAAGTCTGGTAATTACCTGCTAACAGAAAGATTGTTGCAAATGCCAAAGCTTCTACGGGTCGTACATAGGGATGCTCCGATCGGTATCGGCCGATACCGATCGAGTGGGCGGGGCCTATGGGGATCTTCCATTTAAATTGATGTTTAAAACTCAGTTAATGGGGCTCATTCACTGGCGCTTCCATAAACAACAACCAACATAATTACAGTATTACATTCAAATTAAGTACATTATTCAACTTGACTAACTTTGGATAATAACACGGGAGAAATGAGCGGAAGCGCTCTCTTTTCTTCTCTCCTGACAGCCTGTCAGTATCTCATGCAGCTCACTGATCCAGTGAGTGACCCGACAGTAGGGTTGGGTATCGTTTGAATTTCCACGATTCTGATTCCGATTCCGATTCTACTTTTCGATTCCGGTTCTTAACGGTTCTCGATTCCGATTCTTTGAGGGGCAGGGTAAAAAAATGATACATGCTTCTTCCACCAAAAAAATTACATTTGAGAAACTTTTACACAGGTTAGTTTACAGTAATATTCACATTAATCAGTCTGTTTATATTCACTGCTATGTAACTGTAACCTGAGAACCACTGAAGCTACAACAGTCCAACTTTTAAAGGAAACCCCCCCTCCATTTAAAAACAGTTCTTGTTGAGAAAAACAAGCATATCTACCTTCTCAGGCATACCGGGAAGAAGTGTTTGAACATTTTAAAGTAAAATGCTTCAATCTGGTGCACTTTAAGCAGAATGACTAGAGACTAGATCTAGGGGGTACAACTCTAAACATCCATATGAAAAAGATTGGTTTACATTTTAATAATTAAATAAGTATGTGAACATAACCAATAACCTACCATAGCCAATAACAAATACATGTAACGTATTTTATTTGTGTTGTTCATTCATATCTTACTATTTTATTTATGCATATTTTTGTATCTCTCCAGTTTAAAACGATATGTCTGGTTTACTGTCCTATAGTATACATTGGAATGATTTCAAACCTGTTTTATCCCAATAATTATAAAGGAGTGCCTTGGAAATATGTGTTTACATAAATTGTGATCAAACCGTTTGAGACCCACTGAGACAAGTTAGACTAAAGTGAACTATCTAAACACTCAGAGTCCTTTACCTCACTGAGCTGTAGTTATCAGCCTCTCAGTCTGACTGGAGAGGACTCTCCCTCCACATCATTGTAGAAACATCTTCTTCTTCTGTTAGAGCAGCTAGCACCAGATGCTAATAATAACAGCGCGTACCGGTGCACCCTCCCTCGCTCCCACGCTCACTCGCTCACTCGCTGTGAGCTGCGGTTGCCAGATAAGCAAACATCCCCCATTTTCATCACTTACAGCGCCCATCGTACAGGGCAAATGAAACGTGTAACCGGGGGGAAAAGGGTGTTACATTTACTTAATTATGAATGTTGTTACATCAAGGCCGAACATTAGGATGAGCACCAACGGTCAAAACTTTTTTTTTTCTCCCAGAGCTGCCAGCGCAGCGCCTCCACAGATCTGGCGCCCTAGGCGAACATCTATAACGCCCTGGTCCCAGGTTACGCTGTAGGAAGTGTAGGTACAACCGCAATGTGTGGGTTGCATGGATGTATAATAAGAACTGGATACAGCGTGGGAGGCGGGGCCTCATTCATTCCTATGAGAGTTGCTCATTAGCTTATGATGACAAAATGGCCCAACTTTTGAGAGAGCGAAACGTCACAGATTACCCGGCATGCCTGAGAAGTACCCGTATGTGCACTCATAGAGCATGCGCAACTTTAACCACGCCGCCCAAAAGGCTCGTTCACATTAAGCACGTCAATTTGCGTACACGTAACAGCACCGCACGTTCATGACAGCATGGTACTGGATTTATATTAACGAGGCGGCAGTTAGCAGCTAGCGGCTAGCTAGTAAATTATGCTAAGTTACACATCAATCGTTATGTACTTTTATATAACGCTGACATCAGGATCTAGTGATATCCAAGCAACAGAGCTTCATTTAGCATGATACTTGTGTGGGTTGTACATGAAACCACTTGGTAATATATAAAAATGTATATGTTGAAGCCTGTTATGATCAATTGTGAGTTAAAACTTTATCTAAAAAGTAAAGCTGATGATGGATTACTGTGGTGGAGTTAAAATAACAATAGCCTATTTCTTTTTGAAATGTGATGGAGTAAAAGGATAGTAACTGTGATTATTCATGTTAAGTAGCCCACAAGTAACTAAAACAATTGCAAGTGCAATAAGAAGCTACAGGAACGTTAATCTACGTCGGTAATATTAACTTTATTTAATACAACATTTACGGTACAAGATTTACATCATACAGCCCATGTAGTATAATATTTTACAAATGATGAATTACAGCAAACATGTGCAATATATCCATTATTACAGCTCCGTGGGATGGCAGTAAGGCGATATGGTCCGTTGTTATTGTGCATCCATGGGTAAAGAGAAACTCATGTAGTACTGAACACGTAACATGAACGTGCCGGGCGGCGCGGTCCCGTGGGTTAGATGCGCGTTCATAATGCAGAGGGAAATAACTCTCAGAATAACGTTATTAGCACATTTTTACAACTTGAGGAACGAATGTTTTTAATAAGGGCTATACAAACGTTCATACTGGGTAGTTTATTTAGTTTAAAAAAAATTATCCAACGAGTTACAGATCACTCTTTCCCCATGTAAGTCAATGGGAAAAAGTGTTTCCGGGCCCAGCTACCTAAAGGAAGTGTAGTACCGCCGCTTGACCAGCACGAATATTCTCATCAGACTCCGGCGCACTTCCTGGGGGCTTGGTGCGTTGTTGTCGTTGTACTATGGGTACAACGCTACACTTTGGGTACAACACTACACTTCCCGCCCCTCGCAGTCATACAGTAGGCTACGGAGAGCGGCGAGAAACATTTCCTCAGGCATCGAAAAGCGGAACCGAAATTCACATGTCTAAATGATGCCGTTGGAATCGAAATGTTGGAACCGGTTCCGAACCGGAACCGGTTCTCGGTACCCAACCCTACCCGACAGTGAAGAATAAATATATTTATAACTAATTTAGCTAGTTCCAGAGGTAGATCAAATAGCTAAGTGTGTAAGGTCTAACTCTTAGTGTGTGTTTCGCTCCGCTCACCGGTCCATCACAGCGGGTGGAGCTGCAGGATTTCTGCTACACACGTTGCATACCGCTATTTTACTGTCCTTTTCGGACACCTTAAAATACTGCCAGACTGGTGAAGCCATTTTGGCGAGCTTGTTTTGCCGCGCAGAGAGAAAAGTGTCATGTATTTTACGTCATGCGATCGGCTCTCGCGATCATCATTTTTAGAGAGCACCGATCGATCGGTAGAGAGTGAGTATCGGCCGATATCGATCGGCGGCCGATCGATCGGAGCATCCCTAGTAGTCGTACAGACTAAACGTCATCACACCAGACATTAGTCGCCTTGAGCTGCATCATTCGGACCCTCTTTCTCTCCTGAGCGTTACCAGCGGATACAGTATACTACAGGGGTATTCAACTAAAATTCAACGAGGTCCAGTTAGAGAAAATCTCCCCATGCAAAGGTCCGGAACATCAAAATGTCTAACTTGCTTTATGAATTACTGTGATATATATTGAAGTGACCTGTAGCTTTATCAACGTCTGCATGTAATCAACAACTGACTGCCAATCAAATAAAGAAAGTACAATTCAAAAACAACAATATTTATTGTCAATTAACATTGAACTAAACCGATATACAGTAAATACTGTGGCTATGTGTAATGTTCCTCTCGGGCTGCATTTACAAATAAAATAGAGAAAATAAATAAAATAGCTTTTGAAAATATGTGCATCTTAAAAGTGCTTCATTTTAGATAAATAAAATAAAGTGTAGCAGCAGCTTGAGTGTCCCTTTTTCTTTATTAACCGTTTCACATCATGACTTAACAGTTTCAGACGATTATAGAACAATATCAGTCTTTACACATCATAGCAATTGAACAGTGTTAAAGTTTCTCTTTCTTTCCCTCTTATATTGCAGTCCCTCACTCATTTTGTTTAATTCAGTGCGAGAATTGAGCTGGAGCTTGTCCTGCCAGGAGTTTGTAAATCTGGGCTGAAATGGTGTCAGGGCCATTCTCACACACATGCAGGTGCTCATTGGTTACAGTGATATAAACACAGGTATGGTGAAAAAAGAGAGAACTATTCGAAGCAGAAAAAAAACTGCGTAATATACCATCTGACATAGGCCTGTGCTATAATGATATCTTAACTGGATACCTTTTTCCTTTCAATTTTTACAACATCCTCAGAGAGGGCCGCACAAATGATTGAACTCAACCTCTGCTTAAAAATACTAAAATCACAGCCCATTCATTTGGCCTTTCTTTCATGCTGTGCAAAGACAAATCAACCTCTTAATCCAGATATCTCACCATGACTCACGCATGCATGCATGTACACGGTGTGGCATGACCACCACAACAGAAAGATATATGGACACAAGATGTGTGCAAATGTATTTAGTATCCTATCCATGTGAACATGATTTAAGTGGGGGGGGGAACCTAACCTCCTCTAGAGGGGTCCGGGGGCATGCTCCCCCGGGAATTTTTATTTTTTTTTAATATTGAAGTTAAAAGCATCAATCTGGTGCACTTTGAGAGCAAAATGAAGTGATCTATGGATACATCTAAACACCCATATGAAACAGAACTGTCAGCAGATTTTTCTTTTTGGATATTTTACAAATCACTCCCCTTTTAAACTCTATTCTTGTTATTTTTAACAACTTTTTTGTTACTGTCATATAGCATTTTATACCTGTTTTTCATTTAGTCTCAATAACTATAATGATCATATCAAGGTGTGCCTTAACCTCACTGAGCTGAGGTTATTTGAGCCTCTCAGTCGGACTGACGGACGGACGGACGGACTCCCTCCACCCCCACCCCCACCCCCACCCCCACCCCTTCCCCCCAAAACGAAAACTCTTCGGTTCTCCAAGAATTACACAAGTCACCCAAATCAGCGTTAAAAAAGCGGGAGGCGCCGAAATATCCCCTATTAATGTATTGATTATAGGTCCGGGTCCGTAGAGGTCGGCGTCTGGGTCCGGATCCGGACCGCGGTCCGCCTTGTTGCCGACCCCTGGTATACTATAATCAAAATGGCTGCAATAGGAATAGGGTTGGGAACCGAAACTCGGTTCCAGATGAGAACCGATAAGAAAATGCCGGGTACCGGGTACCCATACAAAATACACCATTTTGGTTCTGCTTAACGGTTCCTAAACGCGGTAGACCCTGTATTCCAGCGGGTCCGTCTGCACCGCGGTGCTGCGGTGACCCGGTGAAATACAGGGCGGACCTGGAGAATCACAGAACGGCCGGTCGTCAGCGGGCCGTTGACGGCCGGCTCGGTACGCTGACGGCCGGCACCGCCCTTCATTTTTTTAAACGGCATCATATAAATTGCGCTGACAGGCGACAGAGGTCCACAGTTGCCCCGCAGCGATGCTCCACCGCCCTCCCGTAGACATTTCACGAGCTCAGTCACTTCATAACACCAAAGATAGGTCGCGGTAAACACTCTGAAGTGAGGCTCCACTACACTAAAAAAGAAAAAGAAAAGGCAAAGTGTAATGCCTGTTAATAGCTTGCCACAGGCATAGCTCAGTTAAAATAAAGCACAGCTATTGTGCAATACATTTGTATTGCATGTATATTTTTTAGTAACAATTTCAGTTAAAGCTTTTAAGAATAAATATATTTTTGTTATCTAAACGTTTGACCTCTTTATTTTACAATTTTGGAATCGAAACGGGGAATCGATAAGAACCGGAATCGATAAGTAGAACCGGAATCGAAATTGGAATCGATACATTTCAAACGATACCCATCCCTAAATAGGAATAGCGACTCCGGCTTTGGGGCTATAACATGTGAAAGATCCTGGTAAAGGCGAGCCCTGTGACGGTGAGGCCCAGCATGATGCCAGAATGAGAGATCCTCTCCTCAGCATTGTGCAGCTGCATCAGCAGTGCCGAGGCATGACGCAGCTGAGAGAGTTCAGAAAGCACACTGCAGAGGAGACCTCTCCTCAACTCGTCCTTCACTCTCCACTGTCATATGCATATCACGGCAAAGTGCCACTTAGAAATTCATAGAAATCATGAAACAATAGCTACTTTCAATTGCAGATTTTTTACCGGCATCATGCAGGCGCAGCACAAGGAGACTTTGTTGGGGTAGAATATAGCCTTTGTCCCTCAAACATGACATTAGACACAGCTGGAAGTTAAATATACGAAATCTCTCCAGGCCTTTAACAAACGCACAGAAAGCCCTGTAATAATCTAAATACAAACACAGTCAGCCTGCCACCATAGTAAACATATCATTAATAAATAATAAAGCCTATTAAGGTGCATGAAACATTTATGTTTTCATGTTTGGTGTCACACATGGAAGCTTTATGACATCCTGCTGGATCTTTCCTTCCCATATACATTCCCATTATTTTTACTTTCGTTATTTTAAAGTGATAGTGATTTATTTCAGTCTATACACAACATCTATCGCACGTCCGTCTGCCTGGAAGGGGGATCCCTCCTCCTTTGGGGAGGTTCCGTTGTGCGCTAAGGACAGAGGGGCAGTGGCGGCCAGCCCATAGGGGTGCTAGAGGCGCCGCCCCCCCTCTTCCCACATTAAAAAAAATATATATATATTTAAAAAATATGTTTTTTATTTTTAATAAACAAGGTAAATATTATATAATTGGTATCAGTCAAATGTATAATCTACAATAAAATCTCGTTTAAAATTGTGTTACGATGTCTAAAGTTACTGATAAGTCACGTATTTCCTGCCTGGCCTTGCCCGTGTATCATTACCCTCTCTCGTCTGGACGCTATGCACAGCGCCTAGACGAGAGTGCAGCAAGTGCAGCAGAAGCCAACTGTTGCTATCTTTAAACTATGCCGCCAAAACATAATTTCAGCCAATCAGCGTCGTCAAATCTGCATCAGCGCCCGGTGCAGTCTGTGAGTTGTTTGGACTCGTATCCAAGGAGACAAAACAGGAAGCTGTCATACACTCTGGAAGCTATCATTAGCAGTTAATATGAAAACTCAGTTTTTGACATAAAAATGGAATTATGGATTATCATACATTTTTTCAAAGTGACAGACACATTGAATTAACCTATGGATTAACCTTCAGCCGCGTTTTTCTCGTTTTTGATCAGAATAACAGCAAAAGGTGAGCATATCTCCGTGTTTTGCTACCTAAAGCTACGTCGTGTGATGTCTGTATTTGCTTCCCCTGTCGCGAGTTCTGATCGCTCAGTGATGATACTTATATTTCTAGAATCTGTGGAATCTCAGCTTGTTAGCTAAGATTGTTTGTGCATATCCGATAAGTATATCGATTGATTTATACCTAGAGTGCATTAGCATTTTTTCGCTCAGGGCTCATTTAGACGCTTCTTGTGAGACTTGTGTTTTGTTTCGGTAAACATGGTTCATATCGTCAGTTAGTTGAGTTTCTTCCCGTTAAATGAGTAGGACACTTTAATAGTTTATTACATTTTAAGAAGCCTTGAGAAACAGTTTTGTGAGAAAAAAAACGGGGGAAAAAAGCCCCTTAACAGATTAAATGAGAATTAAATCATTTTAAGTAATTTTAGTGTTCCCAAAGCCCCGGTGTTCTGCAGTCTGTGTGGGCCTACTGTACTTTTGCACAGTTTATACTGTAGAAACTATGTCCAGGACAAGGTGTTTGGAAGTTTTGGAAGATTCATAGCTAACCACACTGAAGATTATGGAGGTATTGATCAGTCTTTTCATATTTTTAAGCCTCAATTTGTCCCCCCCCCCCCCCCCCCCCCTCTAACATCACCAGAGGGTCTTTTCTCAATTGTTTTTTACCAGGGGAGCATCCCCCCGGACCCCCCTAGTATTGTTTGGTCACCATTTTCACAGCCCCACCTAAAATATTTTCCACCAGCCGCCACTGCAGAGGGGGTCATATGCTTTACACACCAGAGATGGAGTACCGGAGTCGGACTCGAGTGCCGATTTTCGGGACTCGTGACTCGACTCGGACTCGCGCACTGATTGACGCGACTCAGACTTGGACTCGTGAATTCTCGAGCACGATGACTTGGACTCAGACTCGTGAATGTTTCCCCCCACGATGACTCGGACTTGACTTGTACATTGACGCTCCGACTTGGACTCGGACTTGAGCAAGTTTTCTCTGGAGTCTGATGTCCTCTATCCTGGCGTGTGCACCTGCAAGGCGAGTTCAAGTACTGGGCCCCGCTGGTACAGTCTAAAGATGTCTAGAGACACCCCCCGTATTGTGCTGTATGCTTTCACACATTCTGCTTCCACATTGGAAAAGAGCAGCACAAAATGCTCGTTATGTGGAAACGATATTGAAGAGAAGTCTCCGCAACACATTACTCTAAGGATCGAGTTCAGACATATAGGCAGGGGTGCACATAACTTTCTCAGTGAGGTACTCAGATGAGTACCTGGAGTCAGTGTTTGGTACTCCAACTTCTGGCTCCACTCAAAGTTATTTGATGAAGCCCTCTGTATCGTGAACGTCAATGGGGGGGGGGGGGGGGGGGGGGGCTAGTGGAGTACTCCGTGACCACAGCGCGTGACCGTTGTGATCAGCAGTTCTCCAGTGAAGGGGGGGAGTCTCCCTCCGCAGCCGGTTGGCGTAGTTTTGGCACAATTCCGTTGTACAGACCATGGGCGTTGCCTGGCTAAAGCCCCGGATGTTTTTTCTTTAGCCCCGTACAAGTCCCTCAATAATATAATACATTAACCGTACTTTACCTAGAGAACGGCAGAATTGTAATTTCCCATGTTCAGTGAATGCAACAGAGGCAAGACACCACCAGACCAATCAGAGAGTTGCATGGAAATAAACTTGTTTTATTGGCTGACAGGTACGTACCTCTCCTCTGTGACGGTGTTTACACTTTAAACTGTCAGCCGCGGACGCAGAGTTTCTGAAGATGGACAATAGACATTTTTTTTATAAAAAAGACGGCAATTCTCAAGTGGTGGCTCACACAATAACCCCAGAGCCACCACCTGAGCCAGGTGAACAAGGTATGTAAATGTCAGTAAACTTACAAGTTATACGAACATGTAAGCAAAGCATAAATTATAGCTACGTTGACGTTACTTTGAATCGCGTGGGTAAGCTAAACCGTTAGCAAGCAGCTATAGCTAGCCAGATATATTAAATAAAGACTTTGTCATACAATCTAAATGTTGTGTTTTTTAGCATTACCTGGTGTTTTCAAAGAAAGCTCTCTGGGAAATGTTGACTTACTGTCAGTGTTCGACATGAAGCTAGAAGCTACCTTACAGTACACAGTTGATCCTGAGTCCTGTCAGTTAAAGTGTTTCATAGTTAGCTTAGCTAAGCATCAACCTAGCACTGAAATATATGGATGTTATGTGACAGTATTTCTGAGAAAAAGTCAGCTGAAATGGTGGCATAGTTGCCAATGTTGTACGTGTCGACAGCATGTTTGAACGTATTTGCAGCAGTACATGTGGCTGTTTGACCACTGACGTTGCCATAACAACACCTGAATTTAAATGTGCAACCTCTTTTTGTAACAGATTTTTGCATGAAATTATAATTCTTCTGATTGATATTTCCTATTGACAGCTAGTTTCTATGTGATCATTATGAGATGGACAGCCAGCTAACAAGCTTTTTATACAAATATTTCAGATCAAAGCTAATCCAGTGGGGCTCCTGAAAGGGGGCAAGGGACACTATGCTCCCAAATATTAAGCCTTGACCCCCATCTTAAAATTGATATGATCAAAAAATGATCTGCATTGTCGGAGGCCTTTTTTCCTCATTATCATGTCAAATTGTACAGCTTTCCTTAGTGTTGAATGCAGAAAGATGACTATATTAGAGTATTAAGTGAAAATGACTATATTAAAGTGTTAAGTGAATAAATTAAGTGAATTACTCAAACTGCATTTGTATAAGAATGATTCTGTCCTATTGGCAGATAAATACTCTTAACAGTGATATCTACAAGAGGTTTCCAATGTAAATTTAACTATTTTCAATTGGTTAGTATTACATTTTGTGAGAGTGTGGTGACACTCATTTTAATGAAGACACATTTGTGTATCTTGAAATTCATTTATTTGACAGAGCTGGAAACTGATTGACTTACATACTTGTTTGTGTTTACCTACACAGTCATCACAGATGAGCCAAACAGAGTGAGTAAGGCAAGGCAAGGCAAGGCAAGGCAAGGCAAGGCAAGGCAAGGCAAGGCAAGGCAAGGCAAGGCAAGGCAAGGCAAGGCAAGGCAAGGCAAGGCAAGGCAAGGCAAGGCAAGGCAAGGCAAGGCAAGGCAAGGCAAGGCAAGGCAAGGCAAGGCAAGGCAAGGCAAGGCAAGGCAAGGCAAGGCAAGGCAAGGCAAGGCAAGGCAAGGCAAGGCAAGGCAAGGCAAGGCAAGGCAAGGCAAGGCAAGGCAAGGCAAGGCAAGGCAAGGCAAGGCAAGGCAAGGCAAGGCAAGGCAAGGCAAGGCAAGGCAAGGCAAGGCAAGGCAAGGCAAGTTTATTTATATAGCACTTTTCAACACAAGGCAATTTAAAGTGCTTTACAAAAAATGAAAGAGATTAAGAAAATGGCATTTAAAATCAGTCATTAAAAAGAAAAGCTAATAAAATAAACATTAAAAGAAAAAATACATGGATAAAAGTTACAGTGCTGTCAATTAAACATTAAAAGAAAAAAGTACATGGATAAAAGTTACAGTGCAGTCTAAGATATGAATAGTTCAATTAAAAGCAGCGACAAAAAGAAAAAGTAGAGGATGAAGAAAGGAGAACAGGAGAAAGGGACACATAAGAAGGAGATACAACAGACAAGAACAACAATGGAGACAACAATGAACAGGAACACCAGAACAGACAAGAGTCAATGGGTAACATGACTGATTTAGGGACTGCAGATACAGGGCCAAGGCAAGTGAGACATCACTGCTTTCCATCCAGCATGTTTGGCCAGCAAAAGAGATCATTTCAACCGCAAACAGCAAGTGATGAGGGAAGCAGCAAGAGATGAGGGATTATTATGTCCTCCTTCCATCCCTTTTTTCTGTTTAATCTGATTGCTAACAACTTCTAATAATTTGACATAGTTTATGATTTAATTGGAAAATGAAGTGTTTTTAAATAATAAACCCGTTTCTGATTCTGATTCTTTGATTTTTTTTTTACATATGGGTATTGAGAGATGTATCCATATCTCTTGATGTTGCTCTCAAAGTGCACAAGATTGATGCTTTTAACTTCAATATTTTAAAAAAATCTTCCTGGTGGACCCCAGAGGAGAAATAGCACTTTATCTCTGCTTATGTAACTCCGGTGTAGTGTCCCCTCGGCAACAGATCACTCAGAGCTGGTGATTACTTTCCTGCATTTCAATGGACAGCATATAAAAAGGACACGTAAGCTGCATTGCTTAAGAGATCTTCTCATGCTATCTCTTTTACAAAATAAGTGTCCAGTCAACAACAAAACATCAGTGATCGTATAGTGGTAGTATATTTTTTACAAGCAATGTGAAACATTAAACTTATACAAACTGGTGTACAAAACTCACATACCTGCGTTGATCTCCTGGAGTGTCTCTACTCTTTCTTCTCCACATCTCTTTCCACCATCAGAGATTGCAAACATTTCAGAAACAGCTAGAGGTAGGGGACAAACAACTTGTTCGCTGGGCATGTCAACAACCTCCCTGCTTTGATCAAGACTTTAGGGAGCCTTTCAGCCCCTCTAGCAAAGGGACTGGAAAGCAAGCTTTGAAAATTCAGTACCATCTACATCAGGGGTGCCCAACCTTTTTTGAATCGAGAGCTACTTTTAAAGTTGCCAGTCTGCCGAGATCTACCAGTCCAAATAGAGAGGCGTAGCCATTACTGACAGCATACTACCAGGTAAATACACACTTCTACTTGTATAAAACTGACCTTTGTACAATGAATACTTCATAAAATACTGCAGATCCTTTATCTTACCTCTTTCTAATCTACACACATACAAGTATTTAACTGAAGTTACACAACAGTGTTGTTGATACAGAGTTGGAGTTTATTCACACGTCACTACAGTGGGTAATGTTTTCAAGAAACATTGAACAGTGCTGCCACATATGACACAGGAAAAAAGAAAAGACTCTGAACCCTTTCTTTGCCATTATATAAAAATAGTGTTGCTACAAAAGTATAAATTAGGCTTACTAATAAGACAACTCAGATCTGAAGCTACACAGTAATCTGCTGCCAAAGTGCAATAAAAAAGACACAATTAATAGAATCAAACCCTTTTTTTGTTGCATTTTAGTAGAGTATAACAATAAATGCCTTTAAAATAGGATGCAAGCAACACTAGTTTCTTAACCTGAATTGATAATAGACTATAATCAATTTAAGCAGAACAGATCTTAATGTTTGCATTCTTATACCATTTTGCACAATAATTATAATTAATAAGTTCAAACAAACTCAAACTTACAGCTGATTAATAACGGTATCTAACTTGAGTTTTTATTATATCAAAAACCTGTTGAAATGCTTCTGTTATTTTTACTGTCCCCCAAAAGCGCGTTGGCAGCCTCCAGGAATGCTTCTTTCACAACTTCGCCGTCTTTGAAAGACTTCATGTGTTTCGCAAGAACGTGACTGACACGATAAGATGCTCTGGTAGCAGCCTTGCTCTTGTTGTTGGGCCGGGTGAAAATGGACTGCTGTGCATTTAGCTGTCCTTTCAGGCCCCTCCCCTTTTGGGAGCGTAGGGCAGAATTAGGAGGGAATTCCGTCTCGTAGCGTTTGTGCACTGTTTTGAAATGCCGCTCCTAAATTACCCTTCTTCGATAAAGCCACGCTCGCATTGCAGATGAGAGACAGATGGACTTTGAATTGGAATAGATACAAAAATAATCATCCTCCCACTCGGAGTGAAAATGATATATTTTGGGCTTTTTTGCTTCTGCCATTGCGGTCTTGTGTGTGTGCGGACTGTCACTCCTGTTGACACGGACAAGTCAGCGAACTAGTGCTCACTTCCCACAAGCCACGCCCCGACACATGGGGTCACGCCGGCCAATCACAAAGCTTTGATGCGTTCAAGTGCATTATTCTGGCACAGGAAGATTGTGTTATAGCAAATTAACGATAAAACTGAATATTGTTGTTCTATTTTTAGACACATCTCGCGATCGACTGGGAATCTCCCCGCGATCGACCGGTCGATCGACTGGTTGGGCACCCCTGATCTACATGCTTGTCATGTTCCAGACACTGCTCTCAACCACTCAGGGCCTGCTTAAATACCTGCAGAAAGAAACAATTGACTTGGTTCAGGCAGTAGATTAAAAAACAGCAGTTGAGAACACACTGAAAAGTTACCGAAGTAACGAGAAAGCACATGAGGTCTATGACAAGACCAAGGCCCTGTGCAATGATCTTGATATTCCCGAAACTGTGACACAGAGGAAGAAGCGTAGAAACATGGAAGACTTTGTAGTCAAGGCATCATGTGGAGCAATGTGAAACATTAAACATAAATAAACTGGTGTACAAAACTCACATACCTGCATTTCAATGGACAGCATAAAAGGACACGTGAGCTGGGTTCTGTTGGAGAAATAGCACCATGCTGCTCACATTAACTTATTAGCTCAGATTAGCTATTGATGATCACGTTGATAAATCAAATAAAACAAATAGCCAATCACACAAAAAACATGTTGCTGTGACTGTGAGCATTAAACAATTAACATTAAACTAAACAAACACAACAGTACGTTATTGTCCTAATAAAATAAAAACATACATTTTGTCCACCGACATAATACAGGCACCTTACCCTCAACAGATCCTCACGTGCTATGAGAATATCCCAAAATCCATTGCCGTAACAAAGCTAATGCAGGCACACGTTTGTGTATCTGCGTGTGGGGAGTCTTGCAGTAGAAAATTCGACTGTAGCGCCGCCACTGTGGGCTAAGCCCCGAATGTTTCCAGGTCCAGGCGACGCCCCTGGTAAAGACCGACGTTAACAGCAGCCCTGTCTGTGCATATGGAGACCGACTCTGTCGTCCGGTGATCTAACCGCCTTCTGGAAAAGCTTCACAAGTACGTCGGTACACAAATGAGCTTTGTGACACAAGAGACGGTACGCATTTCGGATTGTTGCCGCGCATGCGTACCTGCGTACCAGTTATGGACACCCCTGCATATAGGCTGTGTTGAACACTATCATCAGAGTAACGTGATCTAATCAATAAATGAAGATTCAGCTGGTAACACGAAAGCACAGTATGGCTACTTAACATGCAGAATGACATCATTTTGCATGCTAAGTAGCCATGTGCTTTCTGGGGCTTAATCTTTATCGGTAAACCGATTTAACTGGTAAAAGTTCCTTCAAATAAGAGTCCCGATCTTATTACTATCAAAATGAAAGTGCAAAACTAAAACTTTACCATAGGAAAATATTGGCATATATAATCACTTCTCTAAAAGGTAACTCATTTTAAATATAGTTAGACATATTAAAGGTAATTTAAAATAATAATAATATTAATATTAATAATAAGCTTTATATTTGTATAGCACCTATTTCAAGAATTGTAGCCAAACTGGCTTCACAGCAGTTCAATAGACACATTAGTATAACATGACAGGATAAAAGTAATGTAGAGGAGCAGCTACATTTCAACACATATATCCACGAAGATGAATACATGAAGACTTGTGACTCAGACTTGACTTGGACTCTTCTTAGGTGACTCAGACTTGGACTCGGACTCGAGCACTCCTTGGGTGACTCGGACTTGGACTCGGACACAGGTAATGATGACTCGGACTCGACTCGGACACTCCTTGGGTGACTTCACTTGGACTTGGACTCGGACTCGAACACAGGTCATGATGACTCGGACTCGACTCGGACACTCCTTGGGTGACTTGGACTTGGACTCGGACTCGAACACAGGTAATGATGACTCGGACTCGACTCGGACACTCCTTGGGTGACTCGGACTTGGACTCGATTACGACTCTCCCTTGGTGACTCGGACTCGAAGAGTGGTGACTCGAGAGTGACTTGGACTCGTGAATTGGTGACTTGACTACAACACTGGTACACACTGACTAATGTGTAATATGCAGTGGCGGCTGGTGGAAAATATTTTTGGTGGGGCTATGGAAATAGGGACCAAACCATACTAGGGTGGTCTGGGGGGATCCTCCCCCGGAAGACATTTTTGAGAAATGACCCCTTAAGTTATGACTTCTGGTGATGTTAGAGGGGGGGGGGGGGGGACAAATTGAGGCTTACAAATATGAGATAATCCATAATCTTCAGTGTGGTTAGCTATGAATCTTCCAAAACTGTGCAAAAGTACAGTAGGCCCACACAAACTGCAGAACACTGGTGCTTTACACTCAAATGATTTAATTCCCATTTAAAATCAGGAGACTAAATACGAACTGTGTGTGTGTGTCTGTCATACTTGCCAACCCTCCCGATTTTCGCAGGAGACTCCCGATGTCATTGCCCTCTCCCGGTTTCCTCCTGGGGTCATATTTCTCCCGCATTTCTCCCGATTTCTGACTTTAATACAGCTACACCATTGTTTGGTTTTCATGGTAGCACGTCTCTTTAGCAGCACGCGCAACTCAAAGTTTGAGAGGGTGAGGAAGATGAAAACTGAACAAGAATCGACAACTCCACCCCTCTGTAACATACAGGTCCAGCCCACACATATTCTCCATGGTGCTACAGGCATTGCCCTTACAACTACAAGAAGCATGTAAATGTTAGACTACAGCTCCGGCGATCCACTAGCACCGGAGTCTCCACCTGCAGACGCAGCCATCCTCGACAACTACTGTAGCGTCACCTTGGATACGAGTCCAAACAACTCACAGACACACAGTCCAGGGCGCTGACAGGGCGCCCTTTGAGCATCAGATCTGACGACGCTGATTGGCTGAAATTATGTTTTGGCGGCATAGTTTACAGATAGCAACAGTGAGCTTGTTGGCTGCTGCTCAATGTTTCTGGCTCTTAATATATTTTTTTATTTATTTAGAATTTTTAATGACAATCAAACGTGGGAAGAGGGACGTGGGAAGAGGGGGGGCGGCGCCCCTAGCGCCCCTATGGGCCGGCCGCCACTGGTAATATGTGACATTGGGCTGAATAAAAGAAAAGTGTAATTTAAAGGTAGGGTAGGTAAAACATTCTGATTCAAAAAGTGGTCCCCCCAGTGTCAATGACACGTTTTTACATGATGATAAATACAAATAATGCAGTGGAAAGAGCCATCAACAGTAATAGCAGATTGAATCAGCCTCTCCTTCAGGGTGTCCCTTAGATCAGTGTTTCCCAACCGGGGGTACGCGTACCCCTAGTGGTACGCGAGGGAACTGTAGGGGGTACGTGGAATTCCAAGGTGACAAGTAAAACAAATAATAATCCAGTCAAAAATGATAGTGCGCGATTTGTTTCCCTAGGGAGACAATAGTCTGTGGCACGCACAACCGCGCCAAAATCCCACAATGAAAACAGCTGCTTACCTGCAGCCAGAAAAATACTGGTATGGTCTGCGCTATGGATAAATGGCTGAAACGTCCGCTTGCTCTGGATTCAGGCCAGGGTTCAGAGGAGCCCGCCGGGAAACGTAAGAAAGAGGCCAAACTGAAACCAAGGCAGTACAGTGAAACATATATATTATTTGGATTCATTTCTACTTCTGCGGACCCACCGCAGCCTCAGTGCTTCTTTTGCAGTGAAGTCCTGGCTAATAGTGCGATGAAGCCAGCGCATTTACAGAGACACCAGAGCACCAAACACTCGGGAAGTGTCGATAAAAGTGAAGAATTTTACAGACGAAAGCTGTCGGAATTTAAGTCGAGCCAGACAGTAATGATGAAAGCCACGAATGTGTCAATGAAAGCACTCGAGGCATCTTACGCCGTGTCCCTGCTTGTGGCTAAATAAAAAAAACCTCACTCTATTGTTGAGGAGCTCATTCTCCCTGCAGCATTCTCCCTGTTGGCCGAAATTATGATAGACAAGAAACAGCCGAAGCACTCAAGAAAGTTCCCCTGTCGAATAACACCGTATCCCGTCGGATCAATGATATGTCTGTTAATATAATTGGACAAGTGGTGAACAAAATAAAACTAGCCGGTCAGTTCGCTTTGCAGCTGGATGAAATGACAGTTGTGAGTGGAGAAGCGCACCTCCTGTCCTTCGTGCGTTACAAAGATGCGTCGGACATAAACGAGCATATTTTATTTTGCAAAACGCTGCCAGGAAAGACGTTCTGGGGAACAATTGTTCCAGGTTATCGACAGCTTCTTCAGAGAACATGATCTGCAGTGGAAAACCTGCAGCCACATCTGTACTGATGGAGCAGCTGCGATGACGGGGCGCGTAAAGGGACTTTTTGGGCACGTAAGAAAGGTAAATCCAGACATTAAATGGATGCATTGTATTATTCATCGTGAAGCACTAGCTAGCAAGAGGATGAGCCCTGATTTAAGTGCTGTTATGGATGATGCTGTGAAGATGATACATTTCATCCAATCTCGGCCATTGAATCACAGGCTGTTTGAAACTCTTTGTCATGAGAACGGCACAGAGCACGATCAGCTATTGCTTCACACAGACGTGCGCTGGCTGTCTCGTGGGAAAACACTACTGAGACTTTATGAACTTCGCAATGAAGTTTTTGTGTTCCTGACGGAGCATCTGCATCCTCTTGCTGTGCAGCTTGAGGATGACAAGTGGGTGGCGCGCCTGGCATATCTTGCTGATGTGTTTACCAAACTCAACAAGCTCAACCTATCACTTCAGGGCAAGGAGTCACATATCCTGATATTGTATGACAAAGTTCAAGGATTCACAAAAAAGCTCAAACTATGGGAGAGTAAATGTGATGAGGGAGACGTGAGCTGTTTCCCACTACTCAATGCCCATCTTGCCACCACTGCTGTTGCCAGGGGTCCAGTGGTCAAACTGGTGCAAGCACACCTGTCCAAGCTCTGCACTGATTTCAGCCATTATTTTCAGGACATTGAAAATAAGTCAGAAAGACTGGATTGGGTGAGGAACCCATTCATTGTGAGTGAGAGCAGCAACAGCCTTCCAGCAATGCTGCAGGAGCCTCTGATGGAATTATCATCTGACCACGGTGGTCTGAAGATGGCATATGCTGAGAAGTCATTGACTGAGTTGTGGTGTGATGGAGAAGGAATATCCTGAACTGGGAAAACATGCACTGATTGAACTTTTGCCGTTTGGTTCTATTTATTTGTGTGAGGTGACCTTCTCAGCTTTAACACACATCAAAACCAAGCAGAGGAACAGACTGGATGTGGAGACCAGCCTGGTCACAGCTGTTTCCACACTGCCTCCAGAACTATCAAAGCTTATGAAAGACAAGCAAGCTCAAGTGTCTCATTAAAGCTCACATGACTGGTGAAAAGAAACTGCTAGGCCTATACTGATTCTGGATATTATTTTGCTAAGTGTTTTGTTCCTGAATTAAAGTTGAAATGCCTGTTTAAAGGGGACTTATTCAAAGGGGCTCCATGGTTTAAGCCTAAATGTTACATATAGCAAAGATAAGTTGATTATTTAGATTTCATATGTATTTATTTGATTATATTATTTATTTTCAAGGCAACATTTCATTTTTATTTATTTTTATTGAGTGATTTAAGTTAAAATTAAGAAAATGCCTGAGAATTAGATGTTCAAATTAAGGAGATGAAATAAAGTTATTTTCATTCAATAATCAGTTACGTTCTACTTGTGAAGGATCATCAGCACGTATGAGTGAGGGAGTACTCATGGTATGACAAAAGGCTCAGGGGGTACACAAGACAAAAAAGGTTGGGAACCACTGCCTTAGATGATCCGATGCATGGAGCAGCAGAGGGTGGGGGGGGGGACATTTTTATCCTCACCTCTCTAACCAGCCAGGGCTCCTGGGGCTGTAATATTGTGGTTAAATTAGTGTTTTAGCATGTCATATCTTAACCATGAACCATGAGAATGACAATGTTTCAGGCATCTGAATAGTGTTACCCCTGCTGAACCCCCCCCCCCCCCCCCGCTGTCTGCAGGGTTGGACTGAATACATGTAACGGCTCCGGCCTGGAGCTGTGAGCTTTGCAAATACAGCAAATGCTAAATATTGAAAAGGCAAAGTGCCCTACTTACCCCAGAGAGGGGCCTTAAATGAACCAGAATTGCGGGCGAAGGGCAATATTGTGTTAAACTGAACAAGGCGTGGTGTGTCTGAGCGCCCCTTGCCTAAGCCTTGGGTTCATATCCCAGCAGGGGCCCCCCTGGCGCTGCCGAGGCCCCCATTAGGCGCATTCACACCGCAGTACTTTTCCCACAAAGGTTCATGAGAACTTAGTTCATGTGAACTCTTTAGTTCTCATGAACTAAGTACAGATCGCGTTCACACCGGAATAAGTCCCTGGGGGAGGATTAGGCAAATGAAGCCGCTGACGTCACTTCTTCTTCTTCTGCTTTGGGTTTATTGGCAGGCCGCAAACCACTTCACGGCGTATACTGCCGCCCAAAGTCCCCGGCCGGAAGTACCCGGAGTTGGGGACTGGCTTCAGTAGAAGCTGCTGGGAGTCCCAGCAGCTTCTACTGAAGCCTTCCGAGTAAATCGCCAGAACGCCGACACCTCCTCATCTCCACCGCTCCCATGTTTTATTTTGTGTTGCCATAAGTTAGTCTCTCTGTGTTTCTGCGCTGGGCTAATGCGAATGCTAATAATGCTAATGCGAGGATAATAAAATGGCGGCTTCACAAAACTTTTTGGGAGTTTTACGGGGCGTGGTTTGCAATCCGCCCAGCCAATCAGACATAGGAACCTTTTTCTCCCATGAAAGTCCCTGCTCTCTAGCAGGTGAAAGGGGTGAAAAGGTTCTCATGAACTCATTTTAGTTCCGGCTCTTTTTGGTGTGAACGCAACAAATGCTATGGCATTGTTAAAAGGTGGGAATGCAGTGAGGGATTGTGCATCGCCGACACAATTCTGCGGATATGTCGGACTCATTTTCTATCAGGAGGTCCCTTAACCCTTTCATATTTTTTATTCCAAGTTCATACGTTTTATCAGGTTCTCTTTTTTCTTTGTAAATGTATAGTTTAATCATTTACTCAAGAATAGTATTTCTCCTTGCAAAATTCACCACGCTATGCAGTTTCTCCCGTTTTGTGTTGACATGTGTTTTCTAGTGTAGAATAGTGGACTTATCTACAGCTTCATTTTGTTGTCGACTCTGTGTTGTAAAATAATGATCTAAAATCCTCAAATTATTGGAAACAAATAGTTTAAAGCCTTTAGTGTCTCCATAGGAAGCAGTGCGAAGTCAGATACATCTCCTCAAGTTATATCAGCCTTAACTGAACTGTGTGAATGTTAGGCGTCAGAAAGAAGAGATCTGACAGACCTCTGCAGCCCGCTGCTCATCTCTGCTGCTATAATCACTCAATTAACTGTAAAGTAAAGTAATGGGTCATTTGGGTCTTTGACAGGAAGAAGAATGGCTGGATTAAAAAAGACAATATGTTTGCTGCATTGACTTTGAGTGGTAGTGACTCACTGAAGGGGTAATAGAAATTGAAAGCAGCCTGTGGAGCCCCCTGTCACCACTTCCTCCGCAGCCTCAGTGCCACTATGTTTTATTAGAGGGGGCTGCTGTTGGAAACAGAGAGTCAGCTGTCCCTCCAGGGCCAGGGGCTCCTCAACCTCACAGCAATGCCTGCTGGAAGCCCGTCGCCATGGCTGCATGGGGCGACAGAGCGAGTAGAGGGAGCAGGCCACAGAGTGGATGTGCAGCAGCCAAATGGCAATCTTCTGCTGCTAAAGAAGAATTAAATCACAGGTTTCACTCACACTGAGGTCAGCTCCAGTATTTGAAGGCAGCCTCACTGTTCTGCACAGATCCCAAAATACACAGGCTGTAACCTGCCAGTAAAAAGCAGTGCTGTTCCTGGTTTAAATAATACTGGATATCATCACACTGAAGTAAAGGTTGTTTTAACTTTCCAAAGTGCTGAATACTTGTGTGTGTGTACACAGGAGTAAGATTCAGAAATGTGACAGCTCAGACTTCTGGAAAGTACGAGTGTGAGAGCCGATCTCTCCTTATGCTGTTGTCCTCGTTACCTTGCTTCATTTCCTTTCTCGTGTCCTCTGCCTCTTCTTCTTTTTTGTCTTGTTTATTCCAATATGTTTTATAGATACAGAAAAGCCAAAATAGTAAGCACTTTGTGTCTGCATTGGCCTCCGTGATTGTGTGTCTGCGTTTTTCTAGACGACATTTGCTGTTACAGTTAATAACCATTGACTTTAAGAATACTCAAATACAAGAATACACAATAATGTATATTAGGTTGTTGATGTGTTGATCTTGTGATTTTAAAATCAGTTCAATTTGATCAACGAAACCATATTGTGTCTGTTGGCCTCATTCAAACCAATAACTGGAAATGAGGATGTTACTGCACGTACACAAACCATGCGCTGCTGCTGCTGCTGCTGCTGCTGCTGCTGCTGCTGCTGCTGCTGCTGCTGCTGCTGCTGCTGCTGCTGCTGCTGCTGCTGCTGCTGCTGCTGCTGCTGCTGCTGCTGCTGCTGCTGCTGCACAACACACCATTGCATCACAGTGAGACGCACTCTGAGCTCCAGCAGTCAGTGAAGCTGCACAGACAGATTCAATTAGATTAGTGGGACTGAGCTTTAAAGTCAAATCGGCAGCTAATGGGTTCCAACATATTTGGCAGCGGTGACAGCGTGTCCTTTGTAAATAAAGGGCAGTTCGGAGGCGCGCCATGCAGTTAACCCCGGCCACCCCCCCCGCCACACAATGACTCAATTGTGACATTCTGCTGTCAGTCACAGAGCTGCTGGCAGCAGCAGGGTTTACCCGCACTCATTCTGCAGAAAAACCTTTTTTTCAAGACTTTTTTCTCAGTGGATATACTGTATGAAAGTCTACCTATAATTACGCTGGAAAGATGGACTGTTGTACATTGACAATAAAGAAACGTACTACTACTTGTGATGCCCCAAAAAACCTGCAGTGGAGTAAAAGGGCCCATCACGCAGGCTTTGATTCAAGCTGGTGGCAACCTGATTTACTTTTTGAAATATTAGAGACACAAAGACATGTGTCTGTGTCAGTCAGAAGAGATGAGAAGTGTATTGGGGTCATTCTTTCCAACAGTAAAACGTGTGTTTGTCAGTCTCCATGTTTTCACCATGTTATGGGCGTACAAGACGTTTTTCCCATTTTGTTCTCACAAATAATTATATTTATTACATTTCTAAGACCTATTTTCGCAAGGAAGTGTGAATGACGACTGGCACATGCACGTGATCTTGAAGTTTGATTGAATGGGAAGATGAATAATTAAGCATCTCTGTGTCCCTGCAGGCCTCTGTTTTGGCGGCACACAAAGCAATGTGGAGGAAATACAAATCCTGATACGCTGAAAACCAGAGGTACGGCTCTCCCTCACACAAGCACTCATAGACAGATTATTCTTGCATGCTCCCCCAGCTAGAAATGTTTGGTTCTAAAAGCATTCTGAGAATGTTACCATTCACTGTTCTAGGAATGTTTTCAGCGGGAAGTTTTCTTTTGGTTCCCAGAACGTTCTTCTGAAAGGTAGGATAACGTTCTCTAAAAACATTCTTAAAATATTCGGTGATAACCTTCTTACGATGTATGAGCGCATTGAGACAATGAATAGGACGTATACAAACAAATTTGCATGCCAATATTCACTCACATGCACTTATAATCACACTAAGGTATGTAGGCCCACAGTATTCATAATATCATTTGTGTAAAATATCAGAAAATAATCACACTTTTCTCTGACTATAAAGGTTGTGTTTCGTATGTAGGTTCTAACTGTTAGATAAGCTATCTGGCCGTGTTTTATAGAAAACATTCTGTCATCTCAGGCCTTAATAACATCCTCAAAACATCCTCTGAATGTTGCAGTTAAAACGTTATCTCTTAGTTAACCTTAAACCTTATAGGAACATTATTTGAAATGATAAACATCCTCAAAAGGTTCTTTGAACATCAGAGGAACGTTTTCTTTAAAACATTATTAGAACCTGTAGGTAACGTTAGCCAAAGTTGTGAGAACGTTCCCTGCTAGCTGGGCTGTTACAACAACCTCATGTAAACACTGACAGCAGATGGATAACATGCTCATGCTGAAGGATTTCCCTTGTCTGGAAGTGCATGGGCATCACTAGGATAGAGGAGCACATACACATACACTAAACCACTCCACCCACCAGCTGGCCTCCACCACTTGAGGTCGATGCCAGAGGCCGGCCTGCTGTTCTCACACAAACCTGGTGCATTAGCATGGGCCGTGCTTTCTACAGGGGCTGCATATGTATTCCCTCATAAAATGAAACTCTTGCAGGGTTTGAAATCACTTATGTAAGTGTTCCACGTGATTCTAAGTGCACAGGTGCATGTAAATCAGAGCTGCCAACGCTCATGCATTCAGGATAAGACTCATGGTTTTGTTTTATTTAACAATATTAATTAAAAAATACTAGTCACACTAGTCGCCCACCAATATAGATTAAAAGCGGTTTAAAATCACATCAGGATCAAGGATATCACAAGAAATTCACAGGACTGATAATTGATACATTTCACCTGCCACACATCTCACTTTTTTCAAATGGGATTTGAATGTGTGTGCATTCGTGCTGTCATGGTAACAGTACTTTCAGCAGCAAAAAGGACGAAGAATGAGCCGCCTTAAGATCCCTGCAGGGGTTAATGTGAGGTCAGCCAGTTCACTGTGAAGCTATGCCACTATGTGATTTCTCATGCCCCACCATCACTATTGTCTTTCTCTTATTCCATACATATTGCAGCAGATGAAATGTGATTTCTAATGCAGTGTTAGCGGGATGGCACTGATATCACATAACTCACAGCTGGTCTTTTCACAGTGTACCTGAGTCAAAGAACAGTTAGTCTTTTCTTGGATGAGCACAAGTTCGCATCAGGAGATGCATTATGCACTGCACCAACCGACTGGTGAATTTCCAAAGCTTTTATCTTTCTCAAAAAATGTGGCTGCTAACTAAATGAGAGTACTTGAAGTCATCACGCCAAACATTAGCAGCCTTTAGCTTAGCGGTGCAGCCATGCAATGTAGTTCCTTTGTAGCCTTACAATCGCTTTTTACTCATGTAGATTGGAATTACGCTTCAAAAATCATAGAGGTGTTAATATGTGAAGAATATCCCCCTGAACAAAACATGCCGCTGCTATGCTCACTTCCGGGTCGGCCTACACAAATACATCATCACTGCATCACTCTACAGGCAGGAGGTACATGTGGAAATACAGCAGTAAAAGTACACTCAGACATGTGTTATACTAGTAGGGTCCTGAAGAGTGAGTGATGTCACCCCTCTGCTCCTCCTCTATGGTCGTAAAGCCAGTCGGGGGTTTGATCCCAGCCCACTGCAGTCAACATGTCGATGCATTCTTGAGCACATACCTGAATGTGCTCCTGATGGCATGGACAATGGTGTGTCAGCCATCTGTACGTAAACAGCTAGCAGCGAGCCCGTCATAATTGAGTTGGGAAGTGCAGCTGAATCATAAACCCAGTGTTTGATGCACCTTATTTTGAAGCGAAGGGGGTGTCCATGTCTGGCAGAGGCACTCAGTAGCTTTCTGAGCTCAGAGCCTCCATCAATAACACCCAGCCTGCTGACACAGGAGGCTCATTGTTGAAACCTAAAGACAAGCCACTGACAAACAGCTATCAATGGAGAGCAGGAGTTCTTGATGGAATTCATCAATGGGTGAGTGGAGACAAGCTGTACAAGGGATTCTCCCAGGAAACAAGTCAGCTGAGCATCCCATATTCATAGCAAATGTGTTCATTATGCAGGCTCAGTCATCGCTCCTTTATTATGTGTGCTCCAGTTTCCCATGGTGCTCCTGCATGTGTCGCCACAGATAGAGCCGGCAGAGAGGCCTCACTGTAAAGAGTGCGTGTGATTGAGCCTATTCTTCAGCTTGTGAGGTGTCCATGACGTGGAAGAAATGCCACAGTATACCGCTTATGCTCTCTGCTGGGTGGGAGGCCAGTGAGAAACAGAAAATGAGTCATTCATTCCAATCATGTTTTCATGATTCAAAATCTCTCTGTCTCTCTGAGAGTTTTAGGAAGAGATGTAAACAGCACAGCTGTAATTATCCTCATATTATCATAGACATTGATATTCATTCCTAAATTCGTCTGCAGCCATGAGACACACACATACTTGCTCTCCTTCTCCCAGCTGGCTGCCTCCACCATAATGACTGGGCCAGTGCAACTGAAATGTGAGTGCTGCTCCACTGTGGTTCTTAGTTTGCCTGATGCTAAGGAGACGCAGACAGTGCTGCTGCTAATGAACCTAGCTAAGCTTCACTTCATTATATTGACACATCTGGTGGCATTTTTCTTCCCGAGCTATTCTGTCCGCCTAATAAAGTGATCCGTGTAGGATGTAAACTAAAGAGCTCCCACAGGATGTGCTGTGTGTTGGATCTCTGTGCTTGTTATTCACTCTTAATTTCATGCACACTTTATGAGACCTGCACTGAACAGGTGCTCCCAGGTCAAAGCCTGGAACACCTTCAAATGATACCCACTGAACCTTCAAAGTAGGGCTGTGCGATTATGGCAAAAATCATAATCACGATTATTTGGTCAATAATTGATATCACGATTATTTTGACGATTATTCATTGACCATTTATTGAACTTTAAAACAAATAATATTTTACCAATAAACAAGATCAATAAATGTGTTGGAGCGCACTTCCAAAACCATACTAAACATATATTATTAATATGATAAATAAAAATAAATTAGACCAAAATAAATGAAATCAAATATGATGCAGTGCACTGTCACAACCTACTGAAAACTCAACATTTTGGTAAAACATATTCAACATATTCCACTCAGTTAAACGTTGAAGGCTGGCCAACCGTCATGGTCCAGAAGTAACAGGAAATAAATGTTGAACTACAATTTAAGACCAAATAAAAAAAATGTAGGCCACCATGGCAAATGCTGGTAGGGCTGCTCATGTCATCTCTTAAAGATTTTTTGCAAGAAATACCAGCCTGTTTACATGGTCTGGTTTCAGAGATGAGCGCAGGCAGGTGACGATATTGCCACCTGTACTGAAGACCCTCTCTGAAGAGGAACTTGTGGCAGTGCTGCCACATATGACACAGGGAAAAAAGAAAAGACTCTGAAGAACCCTTTCTTTGCCATTATATAAAAATAATGTTGCTACAAAAGTATAAATTAGGCTTATTAATAAGACAACTCAGATCTGAAGCTACACAGTAATCTGCTGCAGCAACAGTGCAATAAAAAAGACAACATTAATAGAATCAAACCCATTTTTTGTTGCATTTTATTAGAGTATACAAATAAATGCCTTTAAAATAGGATGCAAGCAACACTAGTTTCTGAACTGATAGACTATAATCAATTTAAACAGAACAGATCTTAATGTTTGCATTCTTATACCATTTTGTACAATAATTATCATGAATAAATTCAAACAAACTAAAACTTACAGCAGATTAATAACGGTATCTAAATTGAGTTTTTATTATATCAAAAACCTGTTGAAATGCTGCTGTTATTTTTACTGTCCCCCAAAAGCGCGTCGCAGCCTCCAGGAAAGCTTCTTTCACAACTTCGCCGTCTTCGAAAGACTTCATGTGTTTCGCAAGAACACTGACTTTCAGGCCCCTCCCCTTTTGGAGCGTAGGGCAGAATTAGGAGGGAATTCCGTCTCGTAGCGTTTGTGCACTGTTTTGAAATGCCGCTCCTAAATTACCCTTCTTCGATAAAGCCACGCTCGCATTGCAGATGAGACAGATGGACTTTCAATTGGAATAGATACAAAAATAATCATCCTCCCACTCGGAGTGAAAATTATATATTTTGGGCTTTTTTGCTTCTGCCATAATTGCGGTCTTGTGTGTGTGCGGACTGTCACTCCTGTTGACCATCCATGCTGTTGACACGGACAACGTCAGCGAACTAGTGCACTGCTCACCAGCCACGCCCGGACACATGGGGTGAGGCCGGCCAATCACAAAGCTTTGATGCGTTCAAGTGCATTATTCTGGCACGGGAACATTATGTTACAGGACATTAACGATAAAACAGAATATTGTTGTTCTATTTTTAGACACATATCACGATCGATTGGGAATCTCCCCGCGACCCTTCTTTTTAACGAGTTGCTGCTCTTGTTCTGACATCTTCGCTTGCGCTGAACACTCACAACACATGTCACTCCCACGTGGCCGAGTGGGCTTTTAGGGAGGGGCGAAAGCGCACCCAGCAAAATAATCGTATTTTGTCAATTATGCTGTTTTCCTAATCGTCGCAAGCCATAATCGTAATCGCGATTAAAATACGATTAATTGCACAGCCCTACTTCAAAGCACAACAAAGGATATTCTGAACAGCCCATATCTGTTTTTTATGTTTTACTTATAAGAACTTTCTTTTAATGTATCATCTATCTGTAGTACACTACAGACTGTGCACTCTTGTGCAATAAACCTGCAAACAGGTCACACGCCTTGCTCAAAGTGTGTGGTGGCTGCCTTACATTCTGGTCTATTGATTTGACTGTCAGTGGAAACTTGGTAAAGTTGCTTTTTCTATATCAGAGCATCATCATGCAAGAATGTACAGCAGTGTGAGTCATTTCCCACAATATAAATATGCACCCAAGCTGCACAAGGGCACAACATGCAGGTTTGTTTTCCATTAGTATTTAAGTAGACAGGACAGGCTTGTACAGTAAGAGTTATTGAGGTTAGAGTTTGTGTGCCATGAATGCCCTCCTCACCCCTCTCAAGAATTAACATCAAGAGGGTTGGATAGGAAAATGACCACCTGTTCTGATTGGTTTTAATCCACCAATGATCTCATGATGTTTCCTCTTCTCTACCGTACACCACCCTCCCATCTAACATCAAATAAGAGGCCAGGATCTGCGTAGGAAACTTAAAATAAGATTTCTCACTTCACCCCCTCATCTGTTGCCTGTTGCCTTGTCTTTCCTGTTAGTCTCTACTGTGTGTTACTAACATAGTAGAAATGTCTAAGTGAGCCTGGCGACTATATGCATGCACATGAAGTTTAGAGGCCACCATGTGGCTGGGAGAGGAAAACGAACACAGACTTTTATTGGCTTGCTTGATCAGGCAGGGGTTGGGAATCCAAAGGCTGCAACAACAGCAGCTGTAGCTCTTCAATGACTTTAGACTTACTGCCCTGGGAGCTGTGACAGGTATATTGTCACCGGGGCTGTGACAGGTATATTGTCACCGGGGCTGTGACAGGTATATTGTCACCGGGGCTGTGACAGGTATATTGTCACCAGGGCTGTGACAGGTATATTGTCACCGGGGCTGTGAGATGAAACAATGGCTAACAATGGCGTGCTTCACTTGGCCGGGGCACAGAAACATTTCTAATCTTGACCTGCACAGAAACCCTGTGGGGCAGAAACACCATCAGCCCTGCTGCACAGAGGCTCAGCTCCTTCAAGTCATCCTGAGGACTGCAGTGGTGAATAGTAAACAAAGGACATTTGCTCAAGTATTGTACTTATGAACAATTTTGAGGTACTTTATCTGTCTTCTCAGGTTATGTAACTATATACTTCTACTCCACTACATTTTAGAAGCCAATATTTTTCTTTTTACTCAACTACTTTTATGTCACAGCTTTGATTACTATTTACTTTTTAGGATTAGATTATTAGCTAATACACAATCTAAATCAATTATTAAATAAACGTTGACATATATTTATAGTTTAAGATATCCACCAGCAGTATATCAAGTTATTCAAATTAGCTACATTTATCAGTTGTGATAAAACCACATGAATAATCATAATACTAACCCAGTAACTCAATATATATATATATATATATATATATATATATATATATATATATATATACTAGGGCTGTCCCGAATATCATTTTTCGGGCTCCGGATATTCGGAAGTAATCAGCAGCGAATATTCGAATAGGCTATGCGGTGCGGAGAGATTATTTTATTTTTTTATAAAACATTTTTTTCCAAAAGGTTTCATAACACGCTCCGAATCCGAGACACCTGACAACACACTGTTAAGCAGAAGCGCAGAAAGAGCATACTATTACGATGTATATTTATTTATTGTCTCAGTACTCGCATACATTCAAACTAAATGTGTCCTCTGCATGTAACCCAGTGCAGCGCCCGGGGACCAAATCTGGTTCCAAATTCCGTCTATAACGTTTTACAACCTGAAGATACAAAACACATATTTCTGTTATAACAACAATACTTAACAATAGGCCTAACAGGGTAACACTTGTTACCGATACAGTAAACAGTATTTAAATAAATGAAGAACGAAAAATAAATGAACGAACTGTATGCCAATAATTGCCTTAGCCCCAGATGTTCCCACATTGCTCCTATTATTTTCACTATTCGGATAAAATTGAAAAACTAATATAAAAAAACAATTCGGTTGCTTGCTTGCAACTATTTTCCAAGCAAAGCAAGAGCACGATTTGATCATGTGTAACGTTACTGTTTAAACGGCGGATAAAGCAGCTTCATCATGGCAACTTGACAACAGCTAAGCTAAGCTAGGCTAGTACTTACAGCATCCGGTGACTTTTCAGAGTTGTTGTGCCACCGGCCAGTTTCTTGTCGCATATTTGGCACACTGCCTTCTTCTTACCGTCGTCCAGTTTAAAATGGTCCCACACAGCTGAAGTCTTCGGCATTTTGTGTTCAGGTGTGTGAAACGAGGTGAAGCGAGACGTTCGCGTTCGTGACTGAGGGAACGTGATGTCAGGAGCCCAGGCTGAGATTGTATATATTTCCGCATTTTAACAGTGCAATTCAAAAGTATAAATATAGTATATGAATATGGCAATTCGCCTTTATTGATATATATATATATATATATATATATATATATATATATATGCATATATTTAGGAACAAATTATAATAATTTGGAAAAAAAACGAATATCCGAATAATGAAATTGAAATCCGAATAGTCGAATATTCGGGTACAGCCCTAATATATACCATTATGAAATAGAACATTATGTATAACAAGTTGTACTTGTAGTAGTACTGCTAGTCAGGGCCGGACTGGGATAATAAATCAGGCCGGGAATTATACACCCAGCCAGGCCTATACCAGTTTTTTGTGCCATTTTGCTGGATTTATTTGTCAATATTTACAGCGTTGCTGCCCGTAGTGATGATAGCCCTAAACTTTAAATATACTACCCCAGAATAAACATATGGACATGGGTTACTATTTTAAAAAATGTGCAAATCTATTTAGGAACCTGTCCATGTGAACATATTTTAAGTGGGGGTGGACCTCAAATCCTATAGGGGGCCATGCCCCCCCGGTAAGATTTTTTTTAAATGTTGGACTTAAATGCATCAATCTGGTGCACTTTGAGGGGGAAATAAAGAGACTACACCCATATGAAACAGAACTGTATCCATTTTAATCATAAAATCATAAGAACATGGCCATAACCAATAACATACCATATCCAATATGAAAAAACATTGAAACTTGTTTATTTATTTGTTTTTGGTTCATTAGTTGTGAGTGTGTCTGTGCTCCTGAACCAGCCTCTCCTGTCTCCCTCCTCTCCCTCCTCTCCCCCTTCTCCTCTTTGAGGCAGCAGCAAAGACTAGTTTTAGCTCTCAACAAGTTTTAAAAGTTTATCTTACCTTTTTCACCTAGTTAACATTTTATTTGTATTATTCATGCATATTTGACTAATCACTCCCCCCTCAAATGGAAATATGTGTTACATAAACATAAACATACATGCCAACCTTTCCAAATCCAAAAGAGGTAGGTTTGCGCGTGGCAAATGTGCATGCCCAAATGAAGCAATCAGAAGAAATGGAACCCCAGTAATTACGTGTATAAACCATGTATTTAACATATATTGCATCATTTTATGCATTTTTCAGAAAAAGTGGTAGTTTGGCAAACAGTGACATCAACGACATGTCTGGTCTGTAAAATGCCCGAAAAGTAAAAGAATGGGAGATAAATATCCCAAAGTCTCCACATTGTATTATATTTGTAATGTGTTTCTGGTCCTCTTTCAGTTGAGACAGATGAAGGATGTGTCAGGATGTAGAACTCTTGTGTGAACATTGGATAAAGCCAGGTTCATATTCTTGTTTCATGTTGTTGACATATTAGAGTCAAAGGTTTGCACAGAGCGAAATATCTTTGTGTTGCGCCATAAATCAGAAAATACTGCATTAAAAAAGCAATTTCCTGCATTTTTCTACTGATAGTGTGATATAAATAATGTACAGGCTTTCAGATTGCTGTAGTTCACTAAACAGAGACATTAACGACATGTTTGGTGTTGAAAATGTCAGAAAAAGTGAACGAATGGGAGATAAATATCCCCAAATCTCAAAATTGTATTATATTTTGTGTGTGTTTGTGGTCCTCTTTCAGTTGAGACACTGTAGGTGAAGGATGCTTCAGGAAAAGACCAAACACTGGATGTCTTTCAGTCGCCAACATGTGTTTTCGAGACACTGATACTAACGGGGAAATCCTGCAGGATTCAAATGCCTCGTCTCTGTTCCCTTAAACTCATTTGGGAGTGATTACCCATCAGCCCCGGGGGTGCAGAGGAAAGGCAGCGTTACCCCCGGTCTGCACGTTGTTTCTCTTTCAGAAACACAGAGGACTGTTTGTATGATGCGATCACAGACACGCTGCAAACGGTGTGCGCCAAAAGTCCAGTCCAGTGTCTTTGTAGTGTCATTTTTATTTGTTGTAGTTTGGGAAGATTGAAAATCGGTAGGGAAAGCCAGCTAAGTCGGTAGGCGGTAGAAACATGTCAAAAGCGGTAGACTACCGCCCAAATCGGTAGGGTTGGCAGGTATGCATAAATGGTGACCAAACCGTTTGAGACCCACAGAAAACTTAGACTAAGTTAACTATCTAAACACTCAGAGAGTCCTTTACCTCACCTGAGCTGTAGTTATTTATCTCTCAGTCTGACAGCAGAGGACTCTCCTCCACCTTGTTGTTGAAACAGCTCCTTATATCCGTTAGCGCAGCTAGCTAGCACCAGATGCTAACAACAACAATACACGTAACCGGTGCGCGCGCTTTCTCTCTCTCGCTTGCTCGCGCCACACTAACACACACCCTCCCAAGCTTGAATGACACAGAGACCAATCGAGGGCATTAGTGTATGACCTGTATGAAAGTGGCCATATCGGCAGGCCACATCATGTAGACAGCCAGTCACCCTCTGTGAGGCAGAGTCAGACCCACATTTGCGCAGCGTTGCGTTCACAATACATACGTATAAAACAAATCCTCAGGCCACTTAACAGGCCAGGCCATCGGGAAACCTCCCGGTCCTCCCGATGGCCAGTCCGGGCCTGCTGCTAGTAACAAATCTGAGTACTTCTCCCATCGCTGGGGTACTTCACTTCCCAAACACTCTAACTTCCTGCTGGGCTTTGTCATTATATCTTGTTTAACAATTTACTGCCTGAAGGTTGTCAAGCGGTTCAGAGCTGTTAAATGGTGCCGGCACCATTGCTCAGAAGAGAGCACTTTTGATGTTGCAACAGCTTCCTCTGCCTGAGGCGGTGTGGCTGGTCAATAACCGTTTCCATCAGCGCTCCACATGTTTGAGGTTAAGATGTGACGTGGTTTTGATTATAATGGTGGAGAGAGGATGGGGCAGGATAGAGAGCTGTAGGCCAACCTCGGGACCCCAGGGATTAAACCAGCAGCTTAATGAGCCGCCCGCAGGAATTAGTGCTGCTTTAACCTTAGTGTTGTGACTGCTATGGGGGGGGGGTTGATTTACAGAGACTGGAGGTAGAGGAGGAGCAGCCGCTTCTACCTCTTCCTGTGTCAGACATGTAGGTTTCAGTTGAATAGTCCTTTTTCCCTCAGGAAGGTTCCTAACAGAGTGAAATTACCCTGAAGTCACTAAGTGGCAGAGGTGTCGACTGAAGTCACATGACTTGGACTCTAGTCAGACTCGAGTCACCAATTTGATGACTTTGGACTCGACTTGACACAATCACAAAACATATGCGACTCGACTTGGACTTGAACACCAATGACTCAGGACTTGACATCTGACTTGAGGTGACTTGATAATTTAATTCAGGGGTCTCCAACACGCTGATCGCGAGATGCCGCTAGAAGAGCAGACTCCCGTCAGGGAGAGCAGAATCTTCAGCCGCTCCAACTCTTGCTCCATGCAGGCAGGGGCGGGACTTTATTTTGCTGAGCCACCATGCGGCCAATCATATGCGAGGACACACTAGGATCATACCATTATGTAAAAGAAGGGTGTGGGGCAGACGCTCGTGGTACAGGCCAGCTACACAGAGCGACGGGGAGACGGATTTAAATGCAAGCGCGTCAGAAAAAGTCAAGAAATTAGCGAAAACCGAAAAAATAAGCAGCATCTGGCTGCATTTCAATGATATTGGAGAAAGCAAAGCTGAGTGCAGGATTTGTCAAATGAAAATAACCTTCAGAGCAGGGTTTTTTTTTGATAACCATTGTGGGTCCCTTATAACATGTTGTACACAGTGGAAATAAATATTCTGGTCACCTTAACATCAGGGATCTTATCCATTAAACTCCTTCTGAATCAAACCGTCATGGTAGTATTACCTTACTGATCCCTCTTAAAATAGAAAACAACTACTTTACCAGCAGAGAGAAAAATGGGTTATTAAATTATTAATGTGACTAATAAAGAGCAGTTTGATAATTAAGTATTATTCTGTTGATCGATGTCATTACATTTGGTGAAAAGCACACAATGACTTGTTTATGACTCGTTTTGTCAAAGTTTAGGACTTGGACTTGACTTGAACTTGCCCATCCTGACTTGAGACTTGACTTGGACTTGAGCGCAAAGACTTGAGACTTGGCTCGGACTTGAGCGCAAAGACTTGAGACTTGAGTCAGACTTGCAAAACAATGACTTGGTCCCACCTCTGCTAAGTGGCAGCCATGATAGAGCTTAAAGAGTTTAAATTTTCTAGAACGATACATTTGACAATTTTAAGCTTGGCCTACCATTTTATTGGAGCAATGAGGAACAGGTGGGGCTTGAAAAGGGCCACCTGTTCAAAGTGGGGAATGACAGAAAAAGTTTGAGAACCACTGCTGTAAAGCCTCCTGCCTCTCAGACTTGATCATGAAAAAGACAGATTTCAGGTGACACGCCTGATGTAATATCTCCCTGTTGCATCTCCTTGGTTTGGGTTGAGGTTACAGCACAACACAGCAGATGGGCTCCATCGAGATATACCAAGAAAAATGATGCTGATGCAGCAGTAATGGCATTCTGGCATAATGAGAGTACTCACAAAATCCGTCTGAAATCAGTCATTTCAAACAGTAAGTACTGGTATGAAGTGACAGATTAGATTGCAGTGCCGTTCTGTTCTCTTCTGCTGTTTGTGCTTTAGATGCTCTGCGTGAGAGCCTCTGTGCCACATCCTGCTTCCTGTGTTTTCTTCATGTTTCAAACGTTTCTATACATTCAGAACTGAGTCATGGTGTGATGTTACATGTGTGCGTAAATGTGAGTAAAGTCTTGAAATTAAGAGTTTGTTAAATCCATGGCAGAACAGAGAGCTGTTGAATGTGCTGTGGATGTCTACAGCCAAGTCACCGTTTTTACTATTCACCCTTTCACTTTCTCATGTCTACTTTGTGTGCCTGACTATGGTCATGTTTCTCCTTAAAACTACTTCTTAGCGGATGTTAGAATCTGAATTTGGCTAGTTCTTGTACAGCTGCTTAGCTGTGACCGTTGACTTCTTTTGTTGAGTTTAAACAGGGTTTTGTAGAAAAACATGATAATATTTTAAAGTAAGGTATAAGATGAATTAGTTTCACAAGTAGTACTGAAAACCTGATGTTGTATAAGCAGTAAAATTGAAATATTAAAGCATTATAGCATTAAAGATTGAAGACAATAGAGAGGCAAAGTCCCTCTCCTTCCGGGGGAGCTCCATGAGACCTTATTTCGGAAAAATTATGTATTGAAGTCAATGGCGAGAGAAAGATTATCTTTCGATCCCGTTTGAATTGTGCCACAAATTACACATATGATGTTTGTCAATTTAAAAGATAATTTTGCAAATAAAAAAAATTAAAATGTGTCGTAAAACTGAAGTAACACATTTGTTTGTGTGAAACGCTCAAAGAACTACTTCTCTGGTCTCGTACAACAACACACGTCACCAAAATGGCCGTCACTACTGTCTTGTCAACAAAAGGATTGCCTACCCTCACTATCACCACAATGAAACACGTCCAGAAGAATGTCATGCAAAGCTGCCTGCTTGCCTTCCTTTGATTCTCTCTGAATTGCCTGATCTTTTTTATGTTCAATGTCAACTATTTGTGCAGATAGTATGAAGTAGAAAAGATCGCCGATGTTAATGTAGCGTTAATGTAGCGTTAGCATTTCTCCACCGGGGGCATCCGGGCTTAAACGGTGTATTATAGAATGATCACACCGGTGACAGTACTCTTCAAAGGGTTCACGAAATATGACTACTACTCTTACTGTTTAACATTTTGGGTTACTTGATGATACTTCATGTTAAGGCTAATAAAAATGACACGGCTGTAATGCTAACTAACGTGCTAGCTACTAGCTATGTAGCTAACTTGATCCAGCCACTCCTGGTCCTTTCATCAGACGGGAAGCGAAAGAACGAGCAAGACCCATTTCTGGTATGATAACAACCTGGTACTAAGCACACAGGCATCTTGTAAAAGTTATCTTATCTTAGCTATGGAGGAAAACAATTATGACATCACTTATGCGACTCAGGGATTTGTAGTCTTTCTAGTTGCGTATTTTTCATAGTCTTATATTTCAACAGTTTTATGACAAACTGTGACTTTTTTGACATGGAAATGATTTTTTAAGATTGACAAACATCATATGTGTAATTCGTGGCACAATTCAAACGGGATCGAAAGATACGTTTTCTCTCTCCATTGACTTCAATACATAAAATAAGGTCCCATGGACCGGAAGTAGATGGGCGGGACTTCGCCTCTCTATAGCTTTAAATGTCTGAATGGCTCTGAGCCGAGTGATCGGTGAAAGCTTTGTCCTGAAACATTCTAGGGCTGCTGTCTGGTTGTTCTATTCCTTTTGTTTCATGTGGGCTGAATAGAGGAGTGAAACATATATTTTTCTTTACCACGGTCTGAAATAAAAAAAAAAAAGAAGGGAAAGGAATCCCAATTTGTATGACACTATTTGAATAAATAACACTTGCAATATATGCAAAACGTGTGACCTACACACTTATCACTGTTACTGTATGGCATGAGTTATGGCAGTGGTTCTCAAACTTTTTCTGTCATTCCACACTTTGAACAGGTGGGCCTTTTCAAGCTCCTAAACTCCTTATGAAGTGGTGAGGTGCCGCTCCACATTGATTTTCTTCCCGACTGCAACGCTGTTGTGTGTGTGTGTGTGTGTGTTTCACATGTGTGTATGAAAGATTTTTACATATGTCTGTAAATTATTTTAGTTTCAGTTGTGTGTGTGTGTGAGCAGGCTCGGATTGGCCATCGGGAGATTCGGGACTTTTCCCGGTGGGCCACTGCCGTTGGTGGGCTGTTGCCTTCGGTGGGCTGCTAGCTCTGGCATAGGTGGGCCGTGGACTTTCACAGCGCCGCTGCGCCGGTACCGCAACTGCCGCCGCAAACACCGCTGTGAAAGTCCACAGCCATTGCGAGTCTCCGGTTGTAACAGTCCACTACCGCCCGCGAGTATATATATTTTTTAAATCTCCCGTTCATCGCGTCCATTCGCGACCAACCTATCACATCTCTGCGACCCACACTTTGAGATACACTGCTTTACAACAAGGACTGGGTATATTGATTTTTGAAGAAAAACACACATTTTTAAGTCAATAAAATCATTTTCAATTAATATTGGGAGTCAATTCGTTCGTTTATTTAGTATGTGCTTCTAACTAGTTGTTATAATGATAATAATTAAGGCTGATCAAGGACAGGTTCCTTGAACACAACACGAGCCTAACGTGTCATCACGTGGTATATGTCTCGCCTGACAGGGGTGCAGTTCTGCCGGAGAGCACCAGAACGCCGGTCCGGCACTTCAGAAATTGCAGTACCCATAAGGAGCCGTACACATGCCGCAGTTTTTGCGTGGCTGTGTCTTTAGTTGAAAGCCCAGTGGCATCTGTTCATCTGTCATACTGATCATACAGTCAATAACTTTGTTGTTATTAGCATCTGGTTAGCTAGGTATGCTAACGAATATAAGTGCTGCAGCCTCGTTTGACTCTAAAAGTTAATCTGTGAAGATGGAACACAGGACACAGGCCTCCTCGGCCTATTTATAGAATGACTGGTCGACTTGGCATACAGTAAGGCGCTGCATCAGCAAAACTGCTCACCTCTGGATAGAAGAACTGAGTGGTTATCAGAGCATCCGGGGCTGTGCCATCCTACTGTTGAATGGAAATAAACACCCTTACACCAAACGTACACGTGTCTGAGCCTTTGAACCACATCCTGTAAGTCATATCATGATGATGCAGAGATAGCTGTGGGCTCACTGCTGGGGGGGCTCATCTGCATGTTGCACCTTGTTCACATCTGCACATTTGCAGAACCCACAATCTGAAATCCACAGTTGGTAAAGCGTCTGTTCTTTGTCACTCAAGACCTCTAGTTTGTATCATAGGGTATTTCCTTAGCCTTGTAACGATAAACCTGAGGCCTTTGTACCCAACATATATCTCTAGCAGTATCAATGAAAGCATTAGCTTTGACATGCTCATCAATGTCTTTACTAATAACATGTGATTAGAATTCAGTGTTTGTTGAAGATCAATGTTAAATATTGGAGATCATTGGAAATTACAACAATGAATTCTAACAATGCTTCATTTCCTCCTGTTATCCTGATTCAGCATGGGAGCAGTCTCAGATGTGGATTTTATAAATAGAAAGGGTTTTTTAGTGTTAACTCTTTGAAGGAACTGATGTTTGAAGCTGCTCTTCAATGTAGGATTTTGTCTTTCTCTATCTCAGCATGTTCCCTCTTTTTCTTGTGAGGACAAGCACACTGAACTGTAAAGTTGTAAAATGTAAAGACAACACTCACATTTTTCATAAGCTGAAATCAAAGATCTAAGACTTTTTCTATGTACACAAGAAGAGGCCTATTTATCTCAAATATTGTTCACAAATGTGTCTAAGTCTGTGTTAGTGAGCCCTTCTCCTTTGCCGAGATAATCCATCCACCTCACAAGTGTGGCATATCAACATGCTGATTAGACAGCATGCTTATTGCACAGGCTTGTCACAATAAAAGGCCACTCTAAAATGTTCACTATTATCTTGAAAAATACATTTACTACTGTAGGAACAGAGTAGCTGCAACATGAGGTGATGGTGGTGAAGGAACGGCACAACAATGGGCCTCAGGATCTCCTCACGGTATCTCTGTGCATTAAAAATGCCATCAATAAAATGCTCCTGTTTTCGTTGTCCTTAACCTACGCCTGCCCATACCATAACCCCACCGCCATCATGGAACACATGATTCACAACGTTGACATCAGAAAACTCCTCACATGACGCCATACAAGCCGATCTGCCCTGTACAGAGAAAACCGGGATTCAACCGTGCAAAGGATACTTCTCCAAAGTGCCAGACCCCATCGAAGGTGAGCATTTGCCCACAAGTTGGTTACCACGACGAACTGCAGTCAGGTCAAGACCCCGGTGAGGACAACGAGCTTGCAGATGGGCTCCCCCTGAAACGCTTTTTGACAGTTTGTGCAGAAATTATTTGGGTATGCAAACCGATATTTGCCTCAGCTGTCCGAGTGGCTGGTCTCAGACGATCTCGCAGGTGAACATGCTGGATGTGGAGGTCCTGGGCTGGTGTGGTTACACGTGGTCTGCGGTTGTGAGGCCGGTTGGATGTACTGCCAAATTCTCTGAAACACCTTTGGAGATGGCTTATGGTAAATAAATGAACATTCAATTCACGGGCAACAGCTCTGGTGGACATTCCTGCTGTCAGCATGCCAATTGCACGCTGCCTCACAACCTGCAACATCTGTGGCATTGTGCTGTGTGATAAAACTGAACATTTTAGAGTGGCCTTTTTTTTGTGGCCAGCCTGTGAAATAAGCATGCTGTCTAATCAGCATGTTGATATGCCACACCTCTGAGGTGGATGGATTATCTCGGCAAAGGAGAAGGGCTCACTAACACAGACTTAGACAAATTTGTGAACAATATTTGAGAGAAATGGGCCTCTTGTGTACATAGAAAAGGTCTTAGATCTTTGATAGTTCATGAAAGAAAAGTGTTGCCTTTATATTTTTGTGTCAAACTCTCCGTGCACGTTGTCTACAAAGGGACTTTGGAGGTGTTTCCCATGTTTTGTGCTCATTTGCTATTTTGTTCCAAGACCCAGGGTACGCCCAGTGCTTGAATTGGAATAAAAAAGGTGCCAGTAGGCCTACTCTAAATCAGCAACTGTTTCAAGTCAATTTATTTATACAGCCCAAAAACAAGTATTTGGCTCAAAGTCATAGTATATCATATAATGCTGGTGGGTTTGTCTCTTTACTGTATAATATATATATTTTAGAAAGGCTCACTGTACTTAAACTAAATGACTCAGGGTGCATCTGAGATTAGAGCTGACGGATGCGAATGTCTGGCATGCCAGATTTGGCCCACGGGCCGCCAGTTGATGGTCACTGCCCTAGGCCGTCGTGTAGTTCAGTTGGTAGACCTGACGGCCATGTCCTGGGGCTGTGTCCGGCCCGGCACCATGTGCCGTCCCCTCTACCTTTCATGGCTGTCACTTGAATAATGGCACTGGGAGCCCCAGCAAATATACAAATGTTTAAATAAGTGTCAACCAGCTGCCTGTAGAACTCAGCAGTCTAATGCTATATATGCGTTTGAGCTCTTCCAAACACTATGGTTTTTCTTTCTACAGATTATAGAGAATGGGCTGTGTGCAATGCAAGGATAAGGAAGCAACCAAATTGACAGACGAGAGAGAAACCAGCCTCTCCCAGGGGGGGAGCTACCGCTATGGGGCTGACCCCACGCCGCAGCACTACCCCAGCTTCGGGGGCGCCGCCATCCCCAACTACAACAACTTCCACACCCCCGTCGGACAGGGGATGACTGTATTCGGGGGGGTCAGCACTTCCTCTCACACTGGAACCCTGAGGACTCGTGGAGGGAGCGGTAAGAGATGTGTGATGTTCAAAGTTAGGACAGTTGGAAGATATGTTTTAATGTCCATCTGAAATAGTTTGGTCATTCTTTTTACACACAAAGATAATGAAATGTTTTTAATGTATATTTTATAGTTTGTTATTATCATAAGAAGGCTGCTCTATGTGTCAGCTGTCTGTTATTCATGATGTCCCCCCTAGGGAAGGAGAGACAAAGCTGCTCATGGGCACACAGCATGTTAGCAGGGATTTTAAAGAGACGGACCACAGCGGACATGTGGGAACATTGTGTGTGATGTACTGTGTCTGATAGGACAACACTTTGCTTTGAGCACCAGGAAAAGCGCTATATAAATAACATGTATAATTATTATTATTATTATTATTAATGTTGGATGCATTTTTGACTGATAAACAACTTGATTAGGTTTAGGAGAGGACTGGGTGTAGGTGACTGCTCTCCTCTAAACTTGGATTACACCTCATTTGCAAAATACTACACAGAAATGATAAATAGAAATGTAAAAGTGGTCCATAATACCTTCTCATACGCGTTAAGCTTCACACCTGAGACCAGCAAGTCCAAGCCTAACAAGGCACAAGTCCAGGGGCCTCATTTATAAAACTTTGCGTAGGATTCACGTTTAAAGATGGCGTACGTAGGACAAAGAAAGTGCTTACTCACAAAAATATTCTGATTTATAAAACACTGCGCAGTGCGCACGCATTTATTTATTTTTCCAAGGTATGTTACTGTGTGCACTCAGGAGAGAGAGAGAGAGAGAGAGAGAGAGAGAGAGAGAGAGAGAGAGAGAGAGAGAGAGAGAGAGAGAGAGAGAGAGAGAGAGAGAGAGAGAGAGAGAGAGAGAGACGGGGGTTGTAGTTAGCATCTGGTCCTAGCTCGGAGCTAACGGAGATTAGAAGCTGTTTCAACAATAAGGAGAGGGAGAGCTCTCTAAGTTATCTCAGTGGGTCTCAAACGGTTTGGTCCTCTTTGTAAACAAATATTTCCATCTATTTAATATAGTTGTTCAAAATAAGTTAAGAAATAATTCCAATGTCCAGTAAAATGTATGTATCCATACATCTCTTCATTTGTGCACCAGATTGATGCCTTTAACTTCAATTTAAAGAAACAAATCTTCCCAGGGGTGCATGCCCCGAACCTCTGCCCTAGAGGATGTGAGGTCATCACAGATAAAACAGGCTCAAATGGAGAGGATACTAGATAAGTTTCCGCACTCATTATATACACTACACATTTTTCTTGGATTTTTTAACAGCATAGTCCCTATATATATTTGTAGAAAGGCAGGAAATGGAATTAAATTGAGAAAATGTTTCATTGCGGAGGACCCCCTGTTTTGTGTCCCCCCCACTTCTCAAACCAAAGTTACACCCTTGCACACACACACACACACACACACACACACACACACACACACACACACACACACACACACACACACACACACACACACACACACACACACACACACACACACACACACACACACACACACCGCTCCTCTGCCCTGTGAGGAACGTCCGGCTGGCATCAGCGGGGCCTTTGTGAGCACTGATCATTGTTGATGTAGGGAATATTGCTACTCAGGATATCCTTTATCTGTGGCTGAGATTGTGTGGATTCTTTTCTCTGCTCCATAATCCAAATCCACTCTGTGGCAGAGGAGCAGAACGAGCTTTGGCTTTTTAATGTTCTCCTGGTGGGGAAAAAAAGCACCCTTCTCTCTCAACCTCTGCTATAAGACAGCTGATATTACTAACTACCCCCCCCCCCCCCCATACAGACAGTGCAGCATGCATCTTGTTGATCATTATTGGATCATTTGCTGATGTCCTTTCCCCAAATGGAAAGGCACAGCCAGTGTTATGACTTTATGTAAGTAACTGAAAGGATCTCTGCAGACACTGAACATAATGCTGCTCCAAAAACAAGTCAAAATAATAAAAACCAGGTGATTCCGCTTGTAGTAAGTTAACAAATCTGTCAACCGAACAAGTGAACATTTCTTGAAATGAGATGGGGATATTTGGAGAAATCAGATCTTGTAAATAGTCTGGAAACTTATTTTGAGCTATATTTAGCAGAATCAGGAAATGTTGTGTTACAGAATGAACCAGACATGTTCATACGTTCTCTGTTTTCTGATGTTAGTTGTTGATTCTCCAATAACAATGTGAAAAAACTTGTTTCATCTGAGATCCAACTCAAAATAAGATGCTTTCAAGAGTCTTTGACTTAATAAGATACTTGAGATGCATTTTCTAAAACCAAGACCCTCACTGCTTGCTACTTCTTAGGTTATTAGATGTTATATCAAGTTTAAAGAGGAATATACTTGGCAAGATATCAAGTTTTTGTAGTGCACAAGATGAATCAATCATCAGTTTATACCTGACACCCATATATATATATATATATATATATATATATATATATACCTGATGGAGCTTTGAAACACAGCTGTGATGCATTCAGGGTCTTGTTGTCTTGTTGTGAAGTTTAATTGTCACATGAACAGCAGGTCCTCTATCTGCAGTCAGATCAGCACAAGCCTCACAAACCCTCCTTACATCAGCACGGTTTCCAGGAATGCCTCAGTCTGCTGAGAGCGTCTGATAAATGTGATCAAGAGAGTTGAAGTGCTTTGAAGAAGTTCCAGAAACGCAGTCACCTCAGACCTGAGTAAACTGAGCCTTTATTATCATCTCCATACCCAGGAGACAAATCAAACGAACACAGCGACCCTGGCACATCCAAACCTCCTCAAGGATCATTCCAGTTTATTACATTTTCCACAACTTAAAGGCAGTGCTTGAATTGGAATGAAAAAGGTGCCAGTACTCTAAAATCAGCAACTTTTTCAAGTCAATTTTATATATACAGCCCACAAACAAGAATTTGGCTACTATAATGCTGGTGGGTTTGTCTCTTTATTACTGTATATTTTAGAAAGGTTCACTGTACTTAACATTTTTTATGATAGGCAGCGGATATGGCTAAAGCTCAGTAAGGTCAATATTAACTGAAAATATAGCAATCAAAGTCTAGATCTTCTGCTGAAGACACATGAAGCAGAGACCTTTCAGGTGAGAGCCCCTCTGGTGGTGTTCAACATTAATGACAAGGAAACAAAGCTCTGGTCAGAAGCATTTTTTATAAAAAAAGCTTTAACAAAATTAAGTATTTCTGTACATTTTGAATGCAATCTAACTTTCCAACTCAGAAAACGAAAAAACGAAAAAGTGCCAAAAGTCTTCTCACATGGCTGAGCTGCTTTGCAATATACTTCACCACTGAAGAATACAAATATGTATAAAGTAAACTATGATGCAATCTAACTTTCCAACTCAGAAAAATGATAAAGAGCATGAACAAAGAACATGTAAAAACAAATGCAAAATTTGCACAATCTAAAATGAGAAACTGTAACTGCAAGTAACAAAGTCTGAGCCATGGTAAAGAGTTACATTGAACACCAAGCTGATCAGATAACTCCCTGGTTGGTCTGAAGTCCTTCTATCTCCAGGATCTGTACAAATCGGCACATTATGCCAAAAGTCTTCTCACTGGGTGAGCTGCTTTGCAATATACTTCACATTGTTAGAAAAGGCTCCAGAAGGCCTTGGGGACATCAGTATCAGGGGCTGGAGCTGGACAGGCTCTTTCATCAGCACTTCTCCTTCCCTTTGCCAGCCAGGACCTCACATACTGTTCCGGATTGAACTGTCCTAGTGATGGTCCATTACATTTAATGAAAACCAGGCTGGACAGTCGGCTGACAGAGAGAGCATTCCTTTTTGCAGTAAGGATATCGTTCATGCAGCTGAATGCCCGCTCACACTCACTAGTGGAGACAGCGATGGTTCGGACTGCTTTCAGTAGAGGCTCCATGGCAGCAGGTGTACGGGATGCCCTGGTTTCCTTGTATTCGCGAAAGCCCTGAACAGTCTCTTTTCTGTCCACTTTCAGCACTTCGCACAAACGTAGCACCTCTACGTCCCCATACTGTACGTCTAACTCCTCTTCAGGCCAACTTCCAGGATGGATAACTTTCATGTCCTGGATTAGCTGATTGTCCCGGGCCTCCCGGCCATGTAATGGGATTTATCTTGTGAGAGGACATGAGAGGAGGTTGTGGAAGTCATTCTGTGTCTCAGATTCTCTACCATACTGCGGAAAAACTGACCTGCATGAATCTGTACAAGCCTGCCATTCTCACGAAGGGCAACACCCTTGAAGGACTTCTCAGCTAGAGCTGTATGAAGTGTAGTCATGTGTGGGCCAGGCATGGTGACCATGGATTCAAAAACTCGTATTTCTCGAGTTAAGAGCCTATCTGCTGTAGGCAGTGTCATCTCTCTTTTTTGGAGTTGCCGAGAGAGGTCGCTGAGCTCTGTGAGCGCATCGTACATCAGTCCCAGATTGCTGACAAACGTTGCAGATGTGAGCACATCATCCAGGCCCTTGTACTTTGCTCTGTCTCTGGAATCCCTGCTCGTGTCGTTTGCAGCATTTGTGAAGTGATCATGAAGCACTCGGTAGTTTTCCCAGACTGCTCTGACGCTCCTTTCACTTGAAGCCACCCAGCGGATGGACAAAACACGCCCTATCACCAGGAGACGCTGTCCGACTGCTTGCGCACACTGCGCTAACTGCCTCTGATTTTTGGGGGAGGCATGGAACAAGGAATAGAGTTTGTCAAAAAAGATCTGGAAATGATTGAGCCCTGAGACCTCCTTGACCACATCCCCAACTGCCAGCTCTAGATGATGATTGGAGCAGTGCCACACAAACAGGCTTGGGAATTTACTACACAACTGGGTAGCAACGCCTGTTCTCTTCCCTAGCATGACTGAAGCCCCATCACATGCAAAAGAAACGAAACACTGACCTAAAAAGTCCTCGTTAAAATCTCTTCCAAGACACTCCATTAACGCCTTTGTGATGTCATCAGCCGTTGTTCCATCCAACTCGATCAGCTCCCAAAAAAACGTTTCGGGCTCAGCATCAGCTAATGCTGAGCGTAGACACACAACAAGCACCGTTTTACCACTAATAGTGGTAGATTCATCGACCAAAACACAGAGTTTTCTTTGGTTTTCTGTAATGTCTTTTGCCATTTTTTTCTTCAGCTCATGAGCTATGTGGTCGATGATTTCGCCACAGGTTTTATTGGAGTGCAAAACCCTGCCCACGTTCAGCCCATTCAGTTTCTGTACATTCAAATCAATTGGCATGTCTGTGAATGGCCGGCTATGTTTGCCAATTTTATATGCCGTTCGAAAAACTCTGATAGTGGTGTCTAATTCAGATTTATGCATAGACTGCACTTGATGTTGAATAGTTTCACGTGAAGCAGATGTAAGGATGTCAGCAGCTTTTACATGGGCTTGTGATTCTTTATGTTCTTTGATTTTTTTTCTCAGGCTAGCTTGTTGTTTGCCCTTGTCAACACCGAAATGAGACACTGCACACTCACCCCATTCAGTTGACAGTTTCAGTCCTTGTCCAGTGTGTATTCCCAAAGATTTGACATCTCTGCATATCCGACATCCTAGCTTCTTATCTTTAAGAAGGAGCCATGCATTGGTCTTGCAAAAATATTGCACCTGGTCCGTTGTCCAGCAGTCAGGTGCATCGCTTTGCCCGGTGTTGGTGGTGGCAGTTGAGCCAGCAGCAGCTAACGTTAGAGGCTCTGGAGGAGGCGGCGGAGCTAGTGCTAATGCTAATGCACTAGAACTTGGAGCAGGAGGATCAACCAAAGAAAGCTCCCCATCAGACACAATTTCCAACACAGGCACAGCATTCTCTGTATTTGAAGTTTCTTCCGGCGACAACCGCTGTCTTTTTGCACTTTTATTAATCCACCTAACATTTTAGAAATGCTAATTTGTGACGTGACTTGCTTTCCTTCTCTCGGGGGCGTGCCTGCTCTGTTCTATCACTCTACATAGCCACCCACTGGGTGGGAGTTGCACTGCATAAACACAACACACGTGCATCTAGGTATGTAAATTGTAAAGCATTAAAACATGGTTTTACTAACAGTTTTCAGTATGTTGTTACTTCGGCATTATTATTATTATTATTATTATTATTTTAAACGTGTATTACTATTAAATCACGGTCAAATAGGTTAATTTTGACATAGTCGTTTCCACCACAGTATTTACATGGAGAATATAAGCCCCGCCCCCTCTCCAGCACGTTCTGTTTGAATGACAGGAGTAAACAGCTGACAGCCGCTGTGAAACTCCAGCGGTTAGAGCGATGAGAATGTCCGTTCGGCACCTCATGACGCATCTACTGAGTACCGGGCGGCTGTATATATATATATGGATGTATAATAAGAACGGCGGGAGAGTGTTGAGTACTGGCACGGTGCATGAGTACCGGAGTACCGCCAGCATGCCGGTACTGAGCAAGAAGTGCCGGTACTCCATGGGTCAGAACCAGAAGTGCCGGTACTGCGTACCGGTGAGTACCGGCCCAATTCCAGCACTGCTTAAAGGTGGGGTTTGTAAGTTTGAGAAAGCGGCTCGAGATACACTTTTTGTTATATTCCATGGAATGCTCTTAACATCCCGATAGCAATGAATATCTTAAATGCTTTGACAAAAAATCCATAAACAAACATCATCTGTGGAAGCCGTAGCACTGTAAAAAGCACGACCAATCATCTGAGCCGGCCCGGCTAAAGTAACTGGATGGCCTACCTGCCTGTCAGCCTTCCATCTGTGCACAAAGTTATCTCGTGCCCTCATTGGTCATGTGCGCGTTCGTGTGTGTTGGAGGAGGGATTCTGTGAGGAAGTCTGAAGGAAGGGTGCGTACTTTGAAATCCTAGCGCACTCGAGCTGGTTCCTCCAAAATGACCTACCCCACCTTTAAGTACAGTCGATTGGTAAGAGCAGAACTGAACTCACTGAATCAGTTGTTGAGATCTAAAACTTCGCTATCGGACATTTTAATGGTGCAATAAACCAGGGTCGCAGCTACAGATTAGTCAAACTAGAAGTGCAAACTGATGTAAGTTAATATTAAATATTAATATAATGAAATATTAAAGATACATTTTAACTAAATATTCCCTGGGGCAGTGAGAGTATCATTGTGCACGGCACTCAGTTTGAATTGCTCCTCCTCACCGTCAGGAAGTAGTTTGATAGAACAATATGTTGGATAGAACAATGCTGACTCAAGGTCTACTATCTTTACCCATAGCTTTAACCTCATTGTGTATGTGCAGACCAGCATAGTGAACCCGGATATGTTGAGTACACCAACGTTTTATGATCAAAATGTAAAGTACTTATTTGTACTACCATGAGCAGTGTTGCAACCATCTGATACATTATTATCTCTACTGTGGACAATCTTTTACAAATAAATCGACCATCAAAATGTTATGATTATATTTCAAATCATTAATCAAAATCTACAAAGTAACTAAAGGTATTGAATAGATGTAGTGGAGTAAAAGTTCATAATTTATCTCTTAATTGTAGTGTAGTAGAAGTGCAAATTAGCATAACATGAAAATACTCAATTAAAGTACAAGCATCTTATGACTGTACTTAAGCACATTATGAGTACATGTACTTAGTTACTTCCCACCACAACTCTGTTTAGTGCAGAGTAGAACTGTCCAAAGCCTTCTCCTTCCTCTAGAGCAGTGGTTCCCAAACGGTGTGCCGCGGCACACTGGTGTGCCGTGAGGCAAGTCCGGGTGTGCCGTGGGATTTTGTGACAACCATACGTTATTATTGCAATACACAACTACACAAAAATAATTATTTTTTTATTTACTATATCAGTACTTTGTAGGTTTATATGTACGTAATCTGCGCGACTTGCCGCGTCCACATCTCCACGTGCAGTGCTGCATAAACATGGCTGAGTCAGCGATAACTTTCGAGGGGTGGAGGTCATAGCCGCGGGAAGTAGGGGTGCTGGGGGTGCTGCAGCACCCCTGTTGGCGAGTGGTGTACATTTGAAAAACTGAGTGACCACCTAAATAAAAATAATTAAGCTACATAAAATAGTTATGATTTTACTTAAAATAAAATTAGCTGTATACAGTAGCATATAATAGTCATAGTATATATTTGTATATATCAGGTGGCTTGAATTTATTTTCCAAATAAATAAAATCCGATTCATCTAGGTCGTAGGTCGTGGGAGAGTGACGTAATTGACGCGACACACACACTGCAGAGTGACAACTTTCTAGAATGGCGCAAAAAAGGATTTTGGATTTTGTTCTCCAACAAACAACGCAATAAAAAGAGTGGACCACCAGCTACTCCTCAGCCCACCACCTCTACAACTAAAGTAATATGACACAGAAGAGACTGACACATCTGACTTTAATGCATGTCCATAGTAACATTTTGGACAATGTGGATGTATCTGCTCTAATGAGGGTCTTCATTAGTGCCACCCCAAGCTACATTTGGAGTTTTGTGAAGCCCCAACACAAGGTAAGACGATATGTTTCCTTTAATGCTGCTGCCTCTGGGCAGTGTTTTGCCTTGTCAATCAGTTAAAATTGAATTCATAGTTTTATTAATATTGTAAATAATATTTTCTGACTATTTGTTATGTTATGTAGGTTTGTAAGACCCATAGTTAGCATGTGGGCATGTGCAGCTGTTGCTAAGGTCTATAATGGTTTATTAAAGTTAAGGCGAGACACCCCAGGTGAATAGGGTAATTTCTCCAGTTAATTACCTACAATAAGGCAATAGTTTATTATATTATAAGTTTTCTGAATATGCAAATGATCCATTATCTCATTAAATTTGCGCATATTTTTAACACATTTCAGGAACCGAAATCTGAACTTTGGATAAAGCCAGGTTCAAAATTCTCGTTTCATTTTGTAGTCATATTAGCATCTAAGGCTTTTACAGAAGGGATTTTGGATATCTCTTTTTATCACTCCATAAATCAGAAAATACTGTCAACAGCCCTAAAATATCAATGTTCGCCATGTTTCTAGGTATAACATCTTATATAATTCAGGCTATGAATTTGAACAAACCCTTCTGTAAAAGCCTTCGTAATATTGATAGGAATATAACTGGAAGGTTTGGTGTATGTAAGTGCAACTGAAGTGGACATTTCGAACTCAGAGTAGGAGAAAAAACTCATTTTGAGAAAACGACCTTTAAAGATTGCAGTGAGGCGCTAGCTAAACCCTCCTGTTCTTTGGATGACAGCTTGCGCATCGACGCACTCCGTGAAGGTATTTCATGTTCGGGGTCATTTGTGTTTTGTATAACCTTGCTTCGTGCAAGTGACAATTGTTGTTGTCTTCTCTGTGAACGTTTATTTCGCCGTTTTTTTGCCGCCGTTTTTTTGCCATTTTGAGATCTAAATTTCTAGCGGAAAGCTAACCAGGAAGTGTTTTAGCACACCACGTGATGCATCTGAACGAATCACGTTGTCAGAAGTTGACACCAGCCAATGAGATTTCGTTTCTTGGTTTAAGACCCTTTTGTACTTTCACGATTGGTTGCTGATACAAAGGAAATGACCATATTTGGATCCGATGAGATTGTGCAGGAGAGACGGAGCTTTCCAACGATGACATTGTGCAAACAGCGGTCGCGGTACTTTATGTTACATTAGAATGCTAACTTTTGGTGAATTTAGGAGAAATATACAGACGCAAATAGACAAACTATAGTAAAATGAACATTTAAATGTGTATTTTGTACGTTTTCCTTCCAAAAGCCTGAAAGAAAACATGTTATGGAATCAAAATAGCACAACATCTCAAAATTGACCAGTGCATGAAAAACGATGTTTTTGCCTGCCGTGTCTCGCCTTTAACAAACAATGTATGCGGCTTGTATCGCTGATAGCTGGGCCCGGCCCGGCACCGCCTTTTTTTTTTTTTTTAAGCGGCTACCTCCCCACTTTTGGCAGCACCCCCTGAGCAAAATGACTTCCCGCGGCTATGGTGGAGGTATGCCCATTACTTTGAGTTTGTCCGAAGAATAGACAGGAATGTGACGATGAGGTGCAAACTGTGTCCAGGCCAGAAGCTGTTATCCACTGCTGGAAACACCACGTGGTCAAACCTCAACAAACACCTGCAAAGAACACATGCTAAGGTGAAGCTACCGCACATGCTATTTGTTTTTTGTTTATATCACGCAGTCTGTTCTTCTTCTCTGTCTTCCGGTTGTTGCCTGTTTTGAATGACAAATACACACTACCGCCGCCTGCTGGTAAGGAAAGTTATTGCCACTCACGCATGCGCAGTTCGTACGTGCTCCGCGAGTAAAGTAACGAGTTACTTTATATAGATAGTAACAAAATAGTGTAATATATTACTTTTTTTTAGTAACGAACCCATCTCTGGAGTTGGCGTTCTCTACTCTGATTTACATGAAGAACAACAGGAGGTCACGGCTCTCTGTTGAACAGGACTTGCGAGTGGCCCTCTCCTCAGTGCCACCAAGGATTACAAAATTCTGCGCGCCCCAACAGGCACATGTATCTCACTAATTTGTAAGTCGGCAAACATATTTCCAATAGCACATGTTTCAATGCTGATTGCTTAAATGTTACATTTATAATTTGTAGTTCAGGACCATGGACAATGCAGCTTCCTTGCATTGACAGTTCTCTGTGCTGAATTTCTGCTGAGTTTCCTTTGCCTCATTTTTTATTTTGTGACCTGTCTGGTTTAAATGAGTGTGTTGCTGCTTTGATGAAGCCTAATTTAAGTTTCAAATTAATTTCTGAAATATTTTGTTAATAAATATTTCACGAGTAATATAGTTGTCTTTGTCACATTTTATTTGGCATTAGTAAATAATTATGCACATTTACAGATATTTTACATGATATGAGTGATAACACGTGTTATAAGGGCTATTTTGCACAATAGGTGTGCCTTGAGATTTTTACTTGTCCTTTGGTGTGCCTTGGGCACAACAAGTTTGGGAACCACTGCTCTAGAGTACAGCCTGAGGGAAGATGCTGCTGCTTCCCAGAGTCACTGAAGCTTTGTTTGCTGATGCTCCTGTGGATAGAAACAGACCGAGGGCCTGGACAGTGGGGTTTTTTCTCCAAAGAATCAAGGCTTTTATTGTCATACGTACATAGCTACAGTGTAGTTATGTCGATGAAAATCTGAGGTCCCAGGCTCCTCCAACAGAGCAACACAATAAAACAGAAACAATAATGCAAGTAAATACAATAAAATAGAATAGAAGTAGCGCCATAAGAGTCTATATACAAGTGATACATCATTTGTAAGTTACAAACAGGTGAATGTTATGGATGTTCTTAGTTCAGGTGTTTAACAGTCTTATGGCCTGTGGGATGAAACTGTCCCTGAGTCTGGTGGTTTTAGTCCGGATGCTGCGGTACTGCCTGCCAGACGGCAGCAGACAGAACAGTTTGTGGCTGGGGTGATGGGGGTCTTTGATAATCCTGAGGGCTTTCTTCCTGAGCCGCTGGGAGTAGAGGTCCTCCATGGAGGGCAGCTCCGTCCTGGTGATGTTCTGTGCAGTTTCACCACCCTCTGTAGAAGGTCAGGATCCTCTCTATGTTGCCCCTGAAGGTCAGGATCCTCTCTATGGTGCACCTGAAGGTCAGGATCCTCTCTATGGTGCACCTGTAGGTCAGGATCCTCTCTATGGTGCACCTGTAGGTCAGGATCCTCTCTATGGTGCACCTGAAGGTCAGGATCCTCTCTATGGTGCACCTGTAGGTCAGGATCCTCTCTATGGTGCACCTGTAGGTCAGGATGCTCTCTATGGTGCACCTGAAGGTCAGGATCCTCTCTATGGCGCACCTGTAGGTCAGGATCCTCTCTATGGTGCACCTGTAGGTCAGGATCCTCTCTATGGTGCACCTGTAGGTCAGGATCCTCTCTATGGAGCACCTGTAGGTCAGGATCCTCTCTATGGTGCACCTGTAGGTCAGGATCCTCTCTATGGTGCACCTGTAGGTCAGGATCCTCTCTATGGTGCACCTGTAGGTCAGGATCCTCTCTATGGAGCACCTGTAGAAGATCAGGATCCTCTCTATGGTGCACCTGTAGGTCAGGATCCTCTCTATGGTGCACCTGTAGGTCAGGATGCTCTCTATGGAGCACCTGTAGGTCAGGATCCTCTCTATGGAGCACCTGTAGAAGGTCAGGATCCTCTCTATGGAGCACCTGTAGAAGGTCAGGATCCTCTCTATGGAGCACCTGTAGAAGGTCAGGATGCTCTCTATGGAGCACCTGTAGGTCAGGATACTCTCTATGGAGCACCTGTAGGTCAGGATACTCTCTATGGAGCACCTGCAGGTCAGGATACTCTCTATGGAGCACCTGCAGGTCAGGATACTCTCTATGGAGCACCTGTAGAAGGTCAGGGTCCTCTCTATGGAGCACCTGTAGAAGGTCAGGATGCTCTCTGTGGTGCACCTGTAGAAGGTCAGGATGCTCTCTATGGTTGTTGGAGCCATTTTACCTTTTGTTATTATTGTCTGAATGTTAGGCTTAATAATAATATAAATTAGATTATACTGTAAATTATCGGCTATTTTTGTGAGTCACATTATGGTTTAAAATGCATTAATTTAAGGCTCACTTATTATTTGTGATATGTGCGTCAGTATCACGTGCACGGCTACGCCTATATATGGTAGATTGACAGGACACAGCTGGGGGTGATAGACGGGGAAACGGAAAAGTCTTTTGACCGTGTTCTTTTTGTTACTTTGGAAAATGATACACTTTTGAGTTACTATGAAGCGAAGAAATGTGTCCTCCTGTATGTACCGTGTGGATCAATGAATAAAGCTCATCTGATTCAACTACGATCTCCGCTGAAATGTTTGGAAACAAAGAGAGGCGCGTCAAAACCCACAACCCCGATAGAGGTGGCTATTAAATGGTAGACAAGGATCAAGACGCCACCACATTAGTCAAAAGACTCCGTAAGCTGTGGATAAAGACTTTGAATGACAAGCACAGGATTCGTGTGGATTTCAGCTCTGCTTTGGAAACAGCGAACGGACGTTCTAAAGTGCCGAGGAGGAGGCCGTGAGTAAACCATGCCGGCCCGGAACTTATGAAAGAGACGCTGTTTACAACGGGATCGCTTCGTCAAACAATGCAAGGACTGATGTGTGCATAGTTACGGATGTTTGACAAAACGAAACGGGAAATCCATCCAGTGATATCCTGATGCTTACTGAAGATAATCCGCAATTGCTGTTGGAATGCTTAAACAATGAAATGCATTAACGAACTATCACGCAGTTAAGGAAGCGGACGTTAAAGGAATATTTGGCACAAAAACAGGATTCGCGAAGAGCTGTTCTTGGAAATATTAATGACTTTATTTCATGTGGATTAAGTGAAGAAAAAATAAAATAAACAATGGATCCTGATCCAGCTGATGTTGCCGCGGCAGAGGAGAGATTTAAAACTCTCAGCCAATCGCGAAGAGGAAAACTTGGAGCATGCACCCGCAGAATGAATGAAATTAACCCATTACTGGTGCGAGGTGGAAATATGGAAAAGGTGGATGAAGCTGTTGCAACGTTCAAGATGTTACTCAATGAATTTATGGAATGTCATGGAATTGTTCAAATGCTTTTATCTGAGGAAATAAGGGAAACTGAGAGAATAGATTGGTATGAACCAAAAATGTCTGCATTCACGAATTTCCTTAAGGATGTGGAAATGTGAAAAAGCTCTCAAATGGATCCTCAGATACTGATTGAACCCCATGACAGTGTTTCCAATGCATCAGCCAGGAGGAGCTCAAAAGCAGGATCAACAACTTCTTCTGCTTCCTCAATCCACCTCAAAATGGCCACAGAAAGAGCTGCCCTCCTTGCCCGGGCAGCATGCAGGATTAAAAGAAAAGCATGCACTTGAAATGGAAAAGGCTCAACTGCAAGCTCAACAGCAAGCTAGATCCGAACGGATAGAAATGGAAGCCAGCCTAGCTGAATCTGATGCAAAAATGAAAGTCCTGGAGCACTTTGAGACTGGTTCACAAAATCCAACACAAGGCAAATATGATGGCATGAATGATTATTTAAAGGACTACAGATTAAAAACACATATGTCAATGGATGCAGAGCCGTCTCCAATTTCCTTTGCTGAGTTCGGAGCCATTCCCAAGACACCACTTCAAAGGCTTCTACACCAACAACCAAGACCACCAGAAAATATTGATAATGCAAATCAAAGCTCTCAACAAACAGCTCTAGATCTAGGTCTAGGTTTTGCAAAAGTATTCTCCGTCGGGACTTCCTGCAACAACACCACGCCGTTATCTTGATTCTGATTGGCCAGAAGACATTATCAAAGATGTTCTATTGAGAAGACGATCACTACGTGACAAAAGTTTTCAAAACCGTTTCTGGTCTTTGGTATTTCCAGACAAGTGGCTACTGAAATCAATCTTACTAACTGCTGTCTGTGCAATTTACTCCGCGCGAGTTGGCTGACTTTATTTTGCTTACTTTAACATCATTTTTCATGGTGGGGCTAAGCCATTTCTTGGTATGGGTGTAGCCTACCCCAGCCATACCCTGGCGCTGCCACTGGTGGGACGTATGGGGCGGGCCATTCTGCACATGCGTTAAATGCGTTAAATATTTTAACGCAATTAATTAAAAAAATTAACGTTAACGGTTAATTAATTACCGCCGTTAACGCGATAATTTTGACAGCATTAGTTAGTATGTAATATGTATACAGAACATGACTAAAAATTATCCTAAGATGTAACGTTAACCCTTCATACCTCAGTCTACTTTTAAGACACTAAAATAACGTATTCCAATTTGTATTTTGTTTTCGCGCATGGAATTATACCAGCTCTCGTTTCAGTACACATAACAACAGAAATGACAGGCAACCCTCTGAATCAGACTCCGATTGGCTGTGACTGCATCCACTCAGAGTGTCTGATTCAGAAACGTGACTCTTACACTCTTTACGTCACAAACAAAGATGGTGGATGAGAATAGATCTATAAAACGATAAGCAATGCGCCAGAATCAAGGTGAGACTATCTGCTAGTGTTCATTTCGTTGACTAAAACAATGACGAAATATGTTCGTCAACGACCTTTTTTTCCATGACGAAAACGAGACGATGACGAGACGGTACCGACGGCAGTAAACAATAACTGCAACGAAATCATCATGCAATATCGTTGACGAAAAGTGACAAGACGAAAATGTAGTTTACTAAATAAAAACTATGCCAAAATCTCTCTTTACTTTCGTTGACGAAAAATGAGGAGACGAAATATTATCAAAGATAACGTTACATTTCTGATCAGTCAGTTTTTCTCCCAGCAGTTCCATTTCCGGTGCTGCGGCTGGGCAGCAGCTGTGTGTCTGTGCTGCGCGTGGCGGTACATTTGAATTACACCGGGCAGCGGCACACTGTGAACTGTCAGGAAGACTCGGGTCTAACTCATGGTCTAACTAACCTTATTCAACATAAAATAAAATGCCAACAATAGGGCTTGGGAGCAGTGGTCGCACTCGCGTTAACCGAATCCCACCCGTCAGCGCGAGTGATTGATAAATTGTGTACTTGACGGGTAATAATGGATTATGTCCTGTCCGTCAAAATGTCTGACAACGAAAAAGTCTAAAGCCACCACAGCTTGGGAGAAAGAAACAATGTGATATTTGGGCCCATTTTTGCTACAATGAGGCGGAGAAAAAAAGCGAATGCATTGTTTTATCAGAAGGGAAGCAATGTGGCCATAACACAGGTAAAAACACCACAAACCTGAGCAGATCCTCTCTGCAAAGCTGCATTCTTAATCATTCAACCTGTGTTTTTCATCAAATAAGGACAAGATATAATCAATATTTATTTATATATGCTAAAATGACAAATTATTGGTTTTGGCTAGACTAGTTTGACTGACATTTTCTATATAATCTGATGACTAAAAAAGAATCAACAGTTTTCATTGACAAAAAGTAGACTATAATTATAATAATTAGTTTTCTTTGACTAAAATAAGACTAAAATGCTCAGACTTTTAGTCGACTAAATCTTGACTAAAATAGTTACTGTTTTAGTCGACTAAAATCAGACTAAAATGCTCAGACTTTTAGTCGACTAAAACTTGACTAAATAAAAACAGGATGAAGGTGACTAAATATGACTAAAACTAAAAAGGAAATTTAACAAAGGACTAAGACTAAAACTAAATAAAAAAATAGCTGACGAAATTAATACTACTATCCGCATCCTTTAAAACTCTACGCACATTCATTTCACCTTAATAAGTAAACGACTATTTGAGTGAGTTAAGGCATTAGTTTGCTTCATTAAAGGGTGTTAATGAGTGTTCTCCAGTGCCTTTTGTCCGCTTTAAGGTGTTATTAAGGTAGGGTTAATGTTGCTCCCAAAGTGCACCAGATTGATGCTTTCAACTTCAATATTTAAAAAAAAATCTTCCCGGGGGAGCATGCCCCCGGACCCCCCGAGAGGAGGCGACGACCCCCCTAAAGGATGTTCGGTCCACCCCCCACTTATAAAAAATAGCACTGTACCCCTTCTCTCATCAACTGGGGGGTTTCTCTCATCGCCTGAGGGGTTTTCTCTCATTAACTGGGGGGTTTCTCATTAACTGGGGGGTTTCTCTCATCAACTGGGGGGTTTCTCTCATTAACTGAGCGGTTTCTCTCATTAACTGGGGGAGTTCTCTCATTAACTGGGGGGTTTCTCTCATTAACTGAGCGGTTTCTCTCATTAACTGGGGGAGTTCTCTCATTAACTGAGGGGTTTCTCTCATTAACTGGGGGATTTCTCTCATTAACTGGGGGGTTTCTCTCATTAACTGGGGGGTTTCTCATTAACTGGGGGGTTTCTCTCATTAACTGAGCGGTTTCTCTCATTAACTGGGGGAGTTCTCTCATTAACTGGGGGGTTTCTCTCATTAACTGAGCGGTTTCTCTCATTAACTGGGGGATTTCTCTCATTAACTGGGGGAGTTCTCTCATTAACTGGGGGATTTCTCTCATTAACTGGGGGGTTTCTCTCGTCAACTGGGGGGTTTCTCATTAACTGGGGGGTTTCTCTCATTAACTGGGGGTTTCTCTCATTAACTGAGGTGTCTCTCTCATTAACTGAGGGGTCTCTCTCATTAACTGAGGGGTTTCTCTCATTAACTGGGGGGTCTCTCTCATTAACTGAGGGGTTTCTCTCATTAACTGGGGGTTTCTCTCATTAACTGAGGTGTCTCTCTCATTAACTGAGGGGTCTCTCTCATTAACTGAGGGGTTTCTCTCATTAACTGGGGGGTTTCTCTCATTAACTGAGAGGTTTCTCTCGTCAACTGAGGGGTTTCTCATTAACTGGGGGGTTTCTCTCATTAACTGGGGGAGTTCTCTCATTAACTGGGGGAGTTCTCTCATTAACTTGGGGTTTCTCTCATTAACTGAGGTGTCTCTCTCATTAACTGAGGGGTCTCTCTCATTAACTGAGGGGTTTCTCTCATTAACTGGGGGGTCTCTCTCATTAACTGAGGGGTTTCTCTCATTAACTGGGGGGTCTCTCTCATTAACTGAGGGGTTTCCTCTCATTAACTGGGGGTTTCTCTCATTAACTGAGGTGTCTCTCTCATTAACTGAGGGGTCTCTCTCATTAACTGAGGGGTCTCTCTCATTAACTGAGGTGTCTCTCTCATTAACTGAGGGGTCTCTCTCATTAACTGAGGTGTCTCTCTCATTAACTGAGGTGTCTCTCTCATTAACTGAGGGGTTTCTCTCATTAACTGAGGTGTCTCTCTCATTAACTGAGGGGTCTCTCTCATTAACTGAGGTGTCTCTCTCATTAACTGAGGTGTCTCTCTCATTAACTGGGGGTTTCTCTCATTAACTGAGGTGTCTCTCTCATTAACTGAGGGGTCTCTCTCATTAACTGAGGGGTTTCTCTCATTAACTGGGGGGTCTCTCTCATTAACTGAGGGGTTTCTCTCATTAACTGGGGGTTTCTCTCATTAACTGAGGGGTTTCTCTCATTAACTGAGGGGTCTCTCTCATTAACTGAGGGGTCTCTCTCATTAACTGAGGGGTTTCTCTCATTAACTGGGGGGTCTCTCTCATTAACTGAGGGGTTTCTCTCATTAACTGGGGGTTTCTCTCATTAACTGAGGGGTCTCTCTCATTAACTGGGGGTTTCTCTCATTAACTGGGGGTTTCTCTCATTAACTGAGGTGTCTCTCTCATTAACTGGGGGGTCTCTCTCATTAACTGGGGGTTTCTCTCATTAACTGAGGTGTCTCTCTCATTAACTGAGGGGTCTCTCTCATTAACTGAGGGGTTTCTCTCATTAACTGAGGGGTTTCTCTCATTAACTGAGGGGTTTCTCTCATTAACTGAGGGGTTTCTCTCATTAACTGAGGGGTCTCTCTCATTAACTGAGGGGTCTCTCTCATTAACTGAGGTGTCTCTCTCATTAACTGAGGTGTCTCTCTCATTAACTGAGGGGTTTCTCTCATTAACTGAGGTGTCTCTCTCATTAACTGAGGTGTCTCTCTCATTAACTGAGGGGTCTCTCTCATTAACTGAGGTGTCTCTCATTAACTGAGGTGTCTCTCTCATTAACTGGGGGTTTCTCTCATTAACTGGGGGGTTTCTCTCATTAACTGGGGGGTTTCTCTCATTAACTGGGGGGTCTCTCTCATTAACTGTGGGGTTTCTCTCATTAACTGGGGGTTTCTCTCATTAACTGGGGGGTTTCTCTCATTAACTGGGGGGTTTCTCTCATTAACTGGGGGTCTCTCTCATTAACTGGGGGTTTCTCTCATTAACTGGGGGGTCTCTCTCATTAACTGGGGGTTTCTCTCATTAACTGGGGGTTTCTCTCATTAACTGGGGGTCTCTCTCATTAACTGGGGGGTCTCTCTCATTAACTGAGGGGTTTCTCTCATTAACTGGGGGGTCTCTCTCATTAACTGAGGGGTTTCTCTCATTAACTGGGGGTTTCTCTCATTAACTGAGGTGTCTCTCTCATTAACTGAGGGGTCTCTCTCATTAACTGAGGGGTTTCTCTCATTAACTGGGGGTTTCTCTCATTAACTGAGGTGTCTCTCTCATTAACTGGGGGGTCTCTCTCATTAACTGGGGGTTTCTCTCATTAACTGAGGTGTCTCTCTCATTAACTGAGGGGTCTCTCTCATTAACTGAGGGGTTTCTCTCATTAACTGAGAGGTTTCTCTCGTCAACTGAGGGGTTTCTCATTAACTGGGGGGTCTCTCTCATTAACTGAGGGGTTTCTCTCATTAACTGGGGGGTCTCTCTCATTAACTGAGGGGTTTCTCTCATTAACTGAGGGGTTTCTCTCATTAACTGAGGGGTCTCTCTCATTAACTGAGGGGTCTCTCTCATTAACTGAGGGGTTTCTCTCATTAACTGGGGGGTCTCTCTCATTAACTGAGGGGTTTCTCTCATTAACTGGGGGTTTCTCTCATTAACTGAGGGGTCTCTCTCATTAACTGAGGGGTTTCTCTCATTAACAGAGGTGTCTCTCTCATTAACTGGGGGTTTCTCTCATTAACTGGGGGTTTCTCTCATTAACTGGGGGGTCTCTCTCATTAACTGGGGGGTTTTCTCTCATTAACTGGGGGTTTCTCTCATTAACTGAGGGGTCTCTCTCATTAACTGGGGTGTCTCTCTCATTAACTGGGGGGTCTCTCTCATTAACTGGGGGTTTCTCTCATTAACTGGGGGTTTCTCTCATTAACTGAGGTGTCTCTCTCATTAACTGAGGTGTCTCTCTCATTAACTGGGGGGTCTCTCTCATTAACTGGGGGTTTCTCTCATTAACTGAGGTGTCTCTCTCATTAACTGAGGGGTCTCTCTCATTAACTGAGGGGTTTCTCTCATTAACTGGGGGGTTTCTCTCATTAACTGAGGGGTTTCTCTCATTAACTGGGGGGTTTCTCTCATTAACTGAGGGGTTTCTCTCATTAACTGGGGGGTTTCTCTCAATAACTGGGAAGTTTATTTGGGAGTGTTTCCTTGTCCGATGTGAGTGTCCAAGGATAGAGGGTGTCGTATTCATATTCTTTACAAACTGTAAATCCACTGAGGCAATAATTGTGATATTGGGCTATATAAATAAACTTTGATTGATTGATTGAAATGATTAATCTTTTTATCAGTTTGGCCCTGAGGATCCTATGAGTTTGGCCCTGAGGATCCTATGAGTTTGGCCCTGAGGATCCTATGAGTTTGGCCCTGAGGATCCTATGAGTTTGGCCCTGAGGATCCTATGAGTTTGGCCCTGAGGATCCTTTGAGTTTGGCCCTGAGGATCCTTTGAGTTTGGCCCTGAGTTTGGCCCTGAGGATCCTATGAGTTTGGCCCTGAGGATCCTTTGAGTTTGGCCCTGAGGATCCTTTCAGTTTGGCCCTGAGGATCCTATGAGTTTGGCCCTGAGGATCCTATGAGTTTGGCCCTGAGGATCCTATGAGTTTGGCCCTGAGGATCCTTTGAGTTTGGCCCTGAGGATCCTATGAGTTTGGCCCTGAGGATCCTATGAGTTTGGCCCTGAGGATCCTATGTGTTTGGCCCTGAGGATCCTATGAGTTTGGCCCTGAGGATCCTTTGAGTTTGGCCCTGAGTTTGGCCCTGAGGATCCTATGAGTTTGGCCCTGAGGATCCTATGAGTTTGGCCCTGAGGATCCTTTGAGTTTGGCCCTGAGGATCCTATGAGTTTGGCCCTGAGGATCCTATGAGTTTGGCCCTGAGGATCCTTTGAGTTTGGCCCTGAGGATCCTATGAGTTTGGCCCTGAGGATCCTATGAGTTTGGCCCTGAGGATCCTATGAGTTTGGCCCTGAGGATCCTATGAGTTTGGCCCTGAGGATCCTTTGAGTTTGGCCCTGAGGATCCTTTGAGTTTGGCCCTGAGGATCCTATGAGTTTGGCCCTGAGGATCCTATGAGTTTGGCCCTGAGGATCCTATGAGTTTGGCCCTGAGGATCCTATGAGTTTGGCCCTGAGGATCCTTTGAGTTTGGCCCTGAGGATCCTTTGAGTTTGGCCCTGAGGATCCTTTGAGTTTGGCCCTGAGGATCCTATGAGTTTGGCCCTGAGGATCCTTTGAGTTTGGCCCTGAGGATCCTTTGAGTTTGGCCCTGAGGATCCTTTGAGTTTGGCCCTGAGGATCCTTTGAGTTTGGCCCTGAGGATCCTATGAGTTTGGCCCTGAGGATCCTTTGAGTTTGGCCCTGAGGATCCTTTGAGTTTGGCCCTGAGGATCCTTTGAGTTTGGCCCTGAGGATCCTATGAGTTTGGCCCTGAGGATCCTTTGAGTTTGGCCCTGAGGATCCTATGAGTTTGGCCCTGAGGATCCTTTGAGTTTGGCCCTGAGGATCCTATGAGTTTGGCCCTGAGGATCCTTTGAGTTTGGCCCTGAGGATCCTATGAGTTTGGCCCTGAGGATCCTTTGAGTTTGGCCCTGAGGATCCTATGAGTTTGGCCCTGAGGATCCTTTGAGTTTGGCCCTGAGGATCCTTTGAGTTTGGCCCTGAGGATCCTTTGAGTTTGGCCCTGAGGATCCTATGAGTTTGGCCCTGAGGATCCTTTGAGTTTGGCCCTGAGGATCCTTTGAGTTTGGCCCTGAGGATCCTTTGAGTTTGGCCCTGAGGATCCTTTGAGTTTGGCCCTGAGGATCCTATGAGTTTGGCCCTGAGGATCCTTTGAGTTTGGCCCTGAGGATCCTTTGAGTTTGGCCCTGAGGATCCTATGAGTTTGGCCCTGAGGATCCTATGAGTTTGGCCCTGAGGATCCTATGAGTTTGGCCCTGAGGATCCTTTGAGTTTGGCCCTGAGGATCCTATGAGTTTGGCCCTGAGGATCCTATGAGTTTGGCCCTGAGGATCCTTTGAGTTTGGCCCTGAGGATCCTATGAGTTTGGCCCTGAGGATCCTTTGAGTTTGGCCCTGAGGATCCTTTGAGTTTGGCCCTGAGGATCCTTTGAGTTTGGCCCTGAGGATCCTTTGAGTTTGGCCCTGAGGATCCTTTGAGTTTGGCCCTGAGGATCCTATGAGTTTGCTTATAATATGTTCCTCAAGTGTTTCCTCTGTTGTCTATGTTTTACGCACCTCATCAGAGAGGATAGTTGAACACTTTGTATTCAACTCAGCATTGTATTTGTATTGTGAACCTCCTGCTGTCGCCTGTAAAGATGTACAGTGAGCCTGAGGAGTGTAAGGCTGAGGAAAGGCACAGGACCGCTGCAGTGGCAAAGGTTTAGAGCGCTACAAGACTGAGGACTTTAGTGGGATTTAATGTAACTTGTTTGTAAAATGTATTGTCTGACAATAACACAAGTACTACTACTATACATTTCTAACATAACACTTTGGGGAACTCAACATTTCTGGATTCACTAAAGGACTCTATGAGCAGGAGACTACACTATAGAGTTGAGATACAGTGATGGATTGACCCACATTGCTCTCCATAAAGCCCTGCTGCTAGCTTGGCCATTGTTTCATGCAGAAACAAGAGTAGTTGAACGCACTAGAGTTGAATCGTTATGAAACCCTTTCTATGTGGCCAGCTTCCATTCCATTGGTTTATTATCACTTGTCAAATCTGATGAGTTCCCTCTGAAGTCCACATGTCCTCAGACTGCTCCACATATCCTCAGACTGCTCCACATGTCCTCAGACTGCTCCACATATCCTCAGACTGCTCCACATGTCCTCAGACTGCTCCACATGTCCTCAGACTGCTCCACATGTCCTCAGACTGCTCCACATGTCCTCAGACTGTTCCACATGTCCTCAGACTGCTCCACATGTCCTCAGACTGCTCCACATGTCCTCAGACTGTTCCACATGTCCTCAGACTGCTCCACATGTCCTCAGACTGCTCCACATATCCTCAGATTGTTCCACATGTCCTCAGACTGCTCCACATGTCCTCAGACTGCTCCACATATCCTCAGATTGTTCCACATGTCCTCAGACTGCTCCACATGTCCTCAGATTGTTCCACATGTCCTCAGACTGCTCCACATGTCCTCAGACTGCTCCACATGTCCTCAGATTGTTCCACATGTCCTCAGATTGTTCCACATGTCCTCAGACTGCTCCACATGTCCTCAGACTGCTCCACATATCCTCAGACTGCTCCACATATCCTCAGACTGCTCCACATATCCTCAGACTGCTCCACATATCCTCAGACTGCTCCACATATCCTCAGACTGCTCCACATGTCCTCAGACTGCTCCACATGTCCTCAGACTGCTCCACATATCCTCAGACTGCTCCACATATCCTCAGACTGCTCCACATATCCTCAGACTGCTCCACATGTCCTCAGACTGCTCCACATATCCTCAGACTGCTCCACATATCCTCAGACTGCTCCACATGTCCTCAGACTGCTCCACATGTCCTCAGACTGCTCCACATATCCTCAGACTGCTCCACATGTCCTCAGACTGCTCCACATGTCCTCAGATTGTTCCACATGTCCTCAGACTGCTCCACATGTCCTCAGACTGCTCCACATGTCCTCAGATTGTTCCACATGTCCACATGTCCACATGTCCTCAGACTGCTCCACATGTCCTCAGATTGTTCCACATGTCCTCAGATTGCTCCACATGTCCTCAGATATGTCCACATGTCCTCAGACTGCTCCACATGTCCTCAGACTGCTCCAAATGTCCTCAGACTGCAGCACATGTCCTCAGACTGCTCCACATGTCCTCAGACTGCTCCACATGTCCTCAGACTGCAGCACATGTCCTCAGACTGCTCCACATGTCCTCAGACTGCAGCCATGCACACTCAGGTCCACGTTTTGTGAGCTTTTCCTCCTCCTGCTAAAGTGCAGAGTGCTGACCCTGTGTTCCTCCCCCCTGCAGGAGTCACCCTCTTTGTGGCACTTTATGACTACGAGGCGCGGTCAGAAGACGACCTCAGCTTCAGGAAAGGAGAACGCTTCCAGATCATCAACAGCACGTAAGTCTCTGCAGCTGCTCATCTCTCTGCTGCACGGGAGGTGCTGCTGGGGGGGGGGGGGAGGAGAGAGAGCTAATCGCTTTCCAGCAGAGGAAATGAAGTGTTTCAGTTTCATTATCGGGAGAATGATAGAGGCCAAACTTTTTAGCAACCTGGAATTACGTCCTACAATTTCAAAGTGGTGTATTGATTTCAGTATTTTCAGATTTATTATGTAAACAAAAAAATAAGTATGCAAAAAAAAAAGTAGGACGCTATGTTTGTGGAGAAGGCTATCAGGTTACAAAACAGCATTTTTAGGAAATAATATTTAAAGTAAATAGCACTGAAAAGTAAACTGCATACATGAAATGTCAAAATATATATTTTGATTTTCACAAATAATTCAGAACAAAAATGTGATTTTAAATCATATGAAAACATCTGAAAGTAAGTTGATGGTTTGCTCGCAATAAATTGTAGCTAATGCCAATATTTATTCTAGGAAATTCTTGCATGCGTTATATCCAGGAAACCTTCATCAGAAATTAGACAGAAAACACAACTTTCTTTCATTTTCTGTCTTTATTCTATTTTTATTTATTTGGAATATTGAGTCAGGTATTTCTAAACATGAGGTTAGCCATGCAGCCTGAGAGGAGGAATCCAGAGGACTAAAGACATGAAGGGCACATACTCCGCTGGCTGTATTGATGCATGCAGCTCTAATATTAGTCCAAATAATGCAATGAATGCTGCACGAAAGGTGCTGGGGTCGATTCTAGTTCATCTATGGATGAAACAAACTGTGCTTTCACACAAATGTACAGAGTCTCAGATAAAAAAGGTTCATGCTTAATTCAAATGACCCCGACACCCCTACTGCACGATCACCTTTGGCACAGCCAGGCTGTCTTCCTCCTCACCACACCCGTCTACTTCCTGTCCCAGCCAGCGGCACATTCCTCCACACACCTCAGCCACCGCTGGGCCTCAGCCACATTAGGAACACACTGTCATTACAGCAGAGAGACTTCCTCCTCCTCCTCCTCCTCCTCCTCCTCCTCCTCCTCCTCCTCCTCCTCCTCCTCCTCCTCCTCCTCCTCCTCCTCCTCCTCCTCCTCCTCCTCCTCCTCCTCCTCCTCCTCCTCCTCCTCCTCCTCCTCCTCCAGCTCAGAAATAGCTGCATCTTCTCCCCTCCTCTCTCTGGCTGCGTTTCACTTCTCTTATTTTTCATTTCCTCGGTCTCGGTATCACCGGAAGTTGATTTGTCTGCGCCATCTTGCGTACCGTCCCATGGCGCTTATTTCTGCCGGAGGAGCGAGAAGCGAGGAGCGAGGACCGAGGACCGAGGAGCGATAATGGAGAAACCACCAGACCATCCTCCGATGAAATCCTCAGACACTCGCCCCGCCCCCTTACTGTGTATCGCTCACTGATTGGACGATGCAGCGCATGCACTGATCTGATGCTTCTTGACATGAGAGCAGTTTCCCAGCGGAGTGAAGAAAACCCATGAACCTCACGGGAGTCACTCCTCAGTTTATACCGTGTTTTGTTTCAATTCATGTATCATTTAGTTACAAACAGGCCCACTTAATGCGCGGCATGTATCGGCCGGCCGGCGACGAAAGTATGTCACTTAACAATAAACCCTAAGCATTTGATGTTATTTTGGACCATTATTCATATAGTAATCACATTACCTGAGCCCTTGAGTTGCCTAGAGCAAAATAGTTACAGCATATATTTAGTGATTTTAATGTTAACAGATCATTGATGGAATAACATTTGGACCCGATTTGCCTGACTTGACGCATGGAATAAAACATGGGCGTAGGAAGCATCCTCAATGTGGGTGAGATTTTTTTTTAAATGTTGAAGTTAAATGCATAAATCTGGTGCACTTCAAGAGCAAAATTAGGGGCTAAATCTATGGATACATCTCTCAACACCCATATGAAACAGAACTGTAAACAGATTTACTTTTTCTTTCAACATTTATTTGAACAGCAAGTGGAGGCAAAAGTGACTGCACCCAAAACAATAAACCTGCTAGCTAACTAGCCTAAACTCAGTAACAGAATGTGGGCAACACGTTCTTCGCCACAGCCGCGCGACCTCTGAGTCAGACGTCACTTCCTCCTTTTCTATCCTAAGGGTACAGCCGTACAGCCACTCCCCCTGAACCCCGTTTCCCTGCCAACCCCCAACAAAGGGGTCAAAAATCATTTTATTCATTTATTGGAAACATTTTCATGATCGCTTTTTTCGTTTTACATTTTCATTTATTGTCATTTCGGCAGATCGGGTAGTGACAGTCACTACCCGATCACTACCCGATCTGCACCCCTGCCCGATCTGCACTGCGCATGTGCGACATGGTCCGCCATATTGGACAACTCCATACGGCACATTTGACGTCTAGACGGCTCCGATGTGCATGCGCGAGTCATAAACGTTTCAAATATCTATACAAAAATCTTTTGTTATTTTATTTTATTTGAAATAAAATGAAGGACATTCACAGTTAATGTAATTAGATATAAATTATGAATGCCATACATATTGCATACATTCACAGTCAATATTTATTCAGTGTGTATGATAGCTATCTAACAGAAGTTAAATCCATTTCTCACTTATTCTGACAATGTACTTAACCCAGTGGTTCCCAAACTTTTTCAGTCGGGACCCCCTTGGGTAATTGGAAATATTGTCGGGACCCCCCCCAACCCGGTTCCCATCTATATTGGTAGGATTAATTGTATATTGTTGTAAAAACATTACATTTTCTCTGCTAATAATAAGAAGATACAAAGATCCAACTATCATTTTATATTTTATTATGGATTACACATGAACAAAAGTGCTTGTAATAGATACTGTGAATTAATTTGGCCTAATTAAAACTGGTTGGCCTTCTTCCCTGAGTAGTAGATTTTTAAATTCAAATTTCTTTAACGAAAATATATGAATGAACTACTATTTCTACTGCAGGTTGCAAACGATCACATCACGTTACCATTCCTATTCCACACATAGCCTATCAATGACTTGTGTGTGCTTGCTTTCCCTCGCAGATCTTCTCAAAGCGGGGCTGTTGTTTTGAGACTGCCTCTCAGTTCATTCTCAATGTTCAGCTTTGATCTGTATTTGGTTTTGATGGCAGCAACAGCAGAAAAAGCCTATCTCACACAAGTAGGATGTTGCAAAAGGCAGCATTATGCCCACAGCTCTCTGACCAATGAGATATTTTCGAGCAGTGTTTGTTTATAATTGAATAATAATAACAATACATTTGATTTATATAGGTGCACTTTAAAAACAACGTCATCTCAAGGTGCTTCACAAAGCTAAAAGGAGAAAATAATAAAATTAAAAAATCTTCCTGCGACCCCCCTGCAGTATCTCCGCGACCCACCAGGGGTCGCGCCCCACAGTTTGAAAACCACTGACTTAACCCAATAAAATGACCCAATAAAAGGAGTTGTTAAATAATGGTGAAGTCACGTTGTAATAACAATAACTCATCTCTCTCGTTCAGATTAATATTGTCGGGTTTTTTGAGTGTTCTTTTTCTGCTTTGCCAAACGCCACTGTGTCAAGTGTCCTATTAGAGTTGCCGTATGTAGTTGTCAAATATGGTGGACCATCTCGCACATGCATACAGATCGGGAAGGGTGGCAGATCGGGTAGTGACAGCCTCATCCCAATACCCCTCCTCGACTCCTCTCTTCTCCTCCTCCGGGACTTGACCCGGAAATCGATCAAGACACGCCATTTTGAAGGACGTCCCAATAGCTGAAATGCACATGGAGGAGTCGAGGAGGGGTGAGGGAGGAGCGGTGAGGGAGGAGGGGGGCGGGAGGAGACGAAAGGGAGGATACATGCGAGCAGACTATGCGGAAGTGTTTTCACTACTCGCGTATAAAAGCCCCGCCCCCACCTTCACAGCTGGTCCATTTCAACAGGAAAACCGACAACTGGAAGATGAGTGGAAAAGCGTCACATAAATGTATAAGTGCTCACAGCTCCGTGGGAATTATTATGTGCAATTCATTTCTTAAGGTTATACTAACAATTTAAGTCATGTTTAATGATCTTGAACGTCACTAAAACATAGCTATTAAGAAAGCTATTTCATAAATGACTAGATCTAGATAAATAACAATTATTTGTATTGTTTTGTGTTAAGATATTCAGGAGTTAAATTATTTAAAATGCAGTCCTGAATGTGGGTTTGTGGTGAATGTGGGGATCTACAGGACACACATTTTCAGAGTAAGGCTTTCACATTACTATAATTCTATTTTTATTTAAATGTAGGCTACATTTTACACCAAAACGGAACACAAAAGCAGGACCAACCATCATACATTGAATTCCTTGACTAACAAGAGAAAGATTCATTCATTTAAATAAATATTTAACAACAAATGGGCCGGTTCTAAAGGGTTATTCAGTTCAGCCCGATGAGAGGAGATACAGCTGTGCACATGTCATCATTAACAGACGTCGTTTAAGAGTGACGTTTGAGTGAACGAGGACGTCCCAATTAATACCTGAGGACTCCTCTGTCCTCGCGTTTCCTCCTTGTGTCTCTAGCTCGCATCTTACGGAGGCGGAGCTAAGACGCAAGGAAGGGAGGCGAGTGAGGGAAAGGAGGAGTCGAGGAGGGGTATTGGGATGAGGCTAGTGACATCTGTCAGTGACACATTTAACCGAAGTGAAACGCAGCCTCTCTCACTTCCACCTCCTGCCCAGGCCTCACTGCCTCTTCCAGCCGGCCACACTGCCCCCTGCTGGACACAGGTGGTAGAGCCCATCAGAGCTGGCAGGAAGTGAGTGATGCAGGGCCACTAGAGAGCCACGAGCCTGCGGTCCCTCCAGGAAACAGGTCTCCATCCCTAATGTTTGAAATGCCCTGAATTCAGCTCAGGCTATGATAAGCTGCTGCACGCATGTATTGTGAAGCTTTGTCCGACATAATCAGGAAACAGCTCCTGAGTTTTAGTCTGTGCTGTTTGTAAATGAAATTGTCATTGTTGGGATTGCAGGCTGTGAATAAACACAGTGTGCCTCCTGTCAGTCATCCCAGTCCTGTGTTTAATTATTCTCTACCCAGCATTCAGTGGGGGGAGAGGAGACAGGCTCTCTGTTTACCCTGGTTGTTTCTCTCTGTGTTTTTGTGGCAGAGCAGAGTTGTTTTTAGGAGGAGACCAAAGAGGCAGCGGGACAGACGGAGGCCGCCCCGCCCCTGTGTTTATGTCTCGGCTCCACCAACACATCTCACTCAACAAACACATTCTCTCACTCCTGCATACTTTTCTCTCGTCAAGAAAGCCAGTTGGTATGGGTCCCTCCTGAGGGATCCTCCTCTGTTTTTAGCATCCCTGTCACACACCCAAAGACCCCCCCCCCTCCTGGAGCCTCAGGGATGTGATAGAAACCAGCATAGGGTGGTACAATGAGTCACAGAGAAACGTCAGAGCAGGGATGTAATTGTGCGTTAATGTGTAAACATTGGTAAAGTGTTGTAACCAAGACTGCTAGCTGTCCCTCGGGGCAGCTGGATACTGAGGCATGTGAAGAAGAGAGGGGGCAAATAAAGACATGTTTGTAGCACTGTGATAACACATGGATGACACATGGAACACCCTTTTCCTGTTTTAAATAACTCAATCATCCATATTGTGGCAGATAATGGATGTACTTCCATATATATCTGATGTGTGTGTGAGGCTGACAGACTGAATGTTTGCTTTTAAAATGAGGTGTGAAGGTCTTTTGGAATGCAGTTTGAAAATATGAAAGGATGAAAAGGAGGAACAGTGAGAAATGTGGGATGGATGGAAGATGAGTATTTGAGAGAGTCAGGCAATGTGAGGTCTGGATGGTTCCACAGAGAGCTGCTGGTTAGTGAGGAAGAGACACACCGGGGACATCAGAGAGACACTCACGGCTGTGAGGTCTACCCTGTTTCACCTTTGAGACATTAAGCTGTCACCCATTTTTAAAAGCAGCTCAACTTCAGTGCATGCATCACAACCCTTACACATTAGCACTGCAGTGCAGAGGCTAAAACAACATTATCAACAATATTAAACATTGTGTGTTTCACTTAAGCTGTATTTTGTAACAATAGTGATAGGAGAACACATTTTGTTAGGATTCAGGATGTGGTTAACCGAGCCTAGCATGTGGACAGCGAGCCTTTGGCCAAATTAAATATTCAAAAAAGATAGAAATAGTCCACTGAACTTAAATAGCACGTGTTAAGTTCGTATTGTCCATTCATCTGTTCGCTAAAACGTTCAACTCCCATAGTATTTATAGATCTGACCATTTACTGGAAAATATTTCTGTGCTTTGTGTGAGAGCTGATGTAGCACAGAGCTGCAGTCAGGACAGCTTTAGCTTAGCATAAAGACTGGAAGCATGGCTCGCTCCAAAGTGATACAACACCTGATTACTTCTCACGTTCCTGGTTGATTTAAACGCAAGTAAGATATCTCTTGTTAAAGCAGAATTCTGTGACCAGCTGTTTAGAAACAGTCACAGCATAGAACTTCTACTACCATCTGTCCAGCTTTTAAAATAAAGGAAATGGAGCCGGCTCAGATGTGGAGTTACAGTTCATGATGGTAGCTGCTCTTTCTTTCTGTTTTACACAGCAGCAGGGAGAAAGTCAATTGAAGACTTGAATTTGATTGGTTGAATAGCATTGATCTTGTCTGCTGATAAAATGAAGTGTATTATTGTTCTTCTGTTAATTCTCTCTTTCCTCTCTCTCTCTCTCTCTCTCTCTCTCTCTCTCCGATCTCTCTCTCTCTCTCTCTCTCTCTCTTCCTCTCTCTCTCTCTCTCAGTGAAGGGGACTGGTGGGATGCTCGCTCGCTCACCAGCGGGGGCAGTGGCTACATTCCCAGTAACTACGTGGCTCCAGTGGACTCCATCCAGGCTGAGGAGTGAGTTGTGTGTGTGTGTGTGTGTGTGTGTGTGTGTGTGTGTGTGTGTGTGTGACGTGTGTCTGTCTGTGTGTGTGTGTGTGTGTGTGTGACGTGTGTCTGTCCTGTGTGTGTGTGTGTGTGTGTGTGTGTGACGTGTGTCTGTGGTGTGTGTGTGTGTGTGTGTGTGTGTGTGTGTGTGTGTGTCTGTGTGTGTGTGACGTGTGTCTGTGTGTGTGTGTGTGTGTTGTGTGTGGTGTGTGTGTGTGTGGGACTGTGTGTGGACACCGTGTGTGTGTGTGTGTGTGGTGTGTGTGTGTGTGTGTGTGTGTGTGTGTGTGACTGTGTGTGTGACACCGTGTGTGTGTGGTGTGTGTTGTGTGTGTGTTGTGTGTGTGTGTGTGTGTGTGTGTGTGTGTGTGTGTGTGTGTGTGTGTGTGTGTGTGTGTGTGTGTGTGTGTGTGTGTGTGTGTGTGTGTGTGTGTGTGTGTGTGTGTGTGTGTGTGTGTGTGTGTGTGTGTGTGTGTGTGTTGGAACGCTCCTCAGAGAGCCACAGTACCCTGATCCAGGACTTCATGTAGAATGTGCTGCAGACGGCCATCTCAGCTCCCGTGCAGAAACAGGTTCAGGAGGGACAGTCATCCAGGAGGTTCCCCTCTGCCTGCAGGGGGCGCTCATCCTGGCCTGATGAAAAGGCATTTCTGGAGTTTTTAGACAGACTTTGGCTGGGATGTCCCTACATCCAATTTGGTGTGGGATGTTTTTATTGGGGTCACTTTTTAAGATGCGTATGCTCCTTCATTAAGTTTCACTCTCACATATGATGATGTTTTTTTTATAATGTCTTGAATGAGGATTCCTTCAGTTGACTGAGGCAGTGTGAAGGTGTGGGTGCAGCTTATCGACACAGAGCTTCCTCTGTGAAATACACCTTGGTGTCACACTGCTCACGTTTCCTGTGTTCTTTTCTTCTCTCAATGTAGTCTCAGCGCATGAGGGAAACTTTGAAGGTTAAGGTTCACTTCTTTATGATCTCTCTCTCTCTTATCAGTATTTTCAGTCGCAGCTTCTTGAGAAACATGTCTGCTATAATAATGGTAGTTGAAGATTTTTACTCCTCATGAAACTATGAATAAACAATTACGTGAGCACAGATCTGCAGGGACAAGGCAGCAGGACATGAACTAGTCACAGTGCACCACACTCAGACCTGCTGCCAACTGTCAACTTGAAGTTAAAACAAAGATTGTCTTCAATTTGATTTAATTAGCTTGTTCTTTGTTTTAACTCATTGATTCAAGTTCATCAAGTTGATATACTTCAAAGTTCTAGTTGTGTCAACATTGTTTTTTAAGTTGTCTAAGTTGATTGAACTCTAAAGTTAAAACAAAGACTAATCTAACGTTATCAGTGCAAGTAAACCTTATTTTCCTAGTCAAACAAACTCACATTTTGTTATTATTATAACTTACATGTTGTTATCATTATTACTCACGTTTTGTTATTATTATAACTTACATTTTCAAGTTCTGCATGAAAAAACTTGCCAGTTCAATTGAAGAGGATTTTAACTTTAAATGTGTTTCTAGTCAGATGTATTAGTTATATTGACTTGTAATTTATAATACATTCTTGCAGCCATATGTTGAGAAATATAACATTTATTTAATACAAACAATGTTATACATGAATCATGTCTTCACAACACAGATAATATCATAAGATCAACAATAGCAATGTTGCACATTCTTACAAATGCCTTCAAATTAATACATTTGAGTGTTCACACATTGGTTCCAGTTTTCTAAAAGTTTCATACAAATCTATTTACTGAATAGGAAGAAAAGGGAAGATTGTAACATGGTTACCACTAGGGATGCTCCGATCGCCAATTTTGGGGCCGATCGCCGGAATCAGTATCGGCCGATCGCCGATCCGATCGAGTGGGCGGGGCCTAAATGGAAGATTTAAACATCACTTTAAATCTTCCATTTAAAGTGATGTTTAAAACTCAGTCACTGGAGCTTCCACAAACAACAATCAACTTAATTATTACATTCAAATGATGTACATTATTCAAGTTTACATTCACTTTGGATAATAACACGGGAGAAATGAGCGGAAGCGCTCTCTTTTCCTCTCTCCCTCTCTCTCTCCCCCCTCTCTCCCCCTCTCTCTCTCTCCTGACAGCCTGTCAGTATCTCATGCAGCTCACTGATCCAGTAATGATGAGTGACCCGACAGTGAAGAATAAATATATGTATAACTAGTTTAGCTTGTTCCAGAGGTAGATAAAATAGCTAAGTGTGTTAGGTCTAACTCTTGTGTGTTTCGTTCCGCTCACCGGTCCGGCGGGCGGAGCTGCAGGATTTCTGCTTCACACACACGTTGCATACCGCTATTTTACTGTCTTTTTCGGACACCTTAAAATAATGCCAGACCGGTGAAGCCATGTTGGCGAGCTTGTTTTGCCGAACACAGAGAAAAGTGTCATGTATTTTACGTCATGCGATCGGCTCTCGCGATCGGCATGTTTAGAGAGCACCGATCGATCGGTAGAGAGTGAGTATCGGCCGATCTCGATCGGTGACCGATTGATCGGAGCATCCCTAGTTACCACATACTGTTGGAGCACCACCCAATGGCGGTGGTGGAAGGTTCACCTCTGCTCCGCGCATCCCTTGATGACTGATGAGCTGGTCAAATTTATAAAAGAAGGAACTCAAGGCACCAGAATAAAGGTTAAACAATAATCTGTTTTAATGGTAAAATAGACCCTCCAGAAAAACGCGGGCAAAAACCCTTGATTATGCAATTAAACATGCAGGGTTTTTATGTGATTTTATGCGGTGAAATTGCGGGAAGTTGCGAAAAAGAATAGATTTTTTTTTAAATTTTGGGCTGTCTTATTTATTCTCTCTCACACACAACCTGCCACTAACGTTAAACCCCTTTCCTATTCAATTAAACACATTCAATGTTTATTTATTGTAAAAGCAATTGGGCTATTATAATCACACACACACACACACACACACACACACACACACACACACACACACACACACTTCTCCGCCTCATTCTGTTTTCATTTACTCGTTCGTTATCTGACCAGCTTCAATCTTGTTGGCTTCTCACTTCGTTTCTTGTAGCCCTCGAAAGGGTTTTGGAGGTTGATGCCTCGGTGAACGTGAGTTGTTTGGATTTCTTGTCCGCAGCAGCAGAAAGCATTTTCGAATGTTTGAATGAATCAAAGTGGGTCGTCACCGTGGATTTTCTCTTATGCTCCAACCTATGGCTCCAACACACAGTTGCACGGGGTGCAGAATAGTTTCCCCCCACTTTCGTGCAAGACATCGGGGTACTGCTTTGCCCGGTCTTTAGCAGAAATGTTCGTCGGTAAATGAGATGGATTAGATTTTTTCATCTTGGTGTTTTCTCTCTCGTGTGAGTTCCACACGTTCACTCTACGGTGTTGTTTACCTTCTGTGATGCGTGAACTGATGACGTCGCGTCATCATCATCACTACTTCACGTCAAGACGAGTTAACTTTTTTTTTTCTCTACTTTGTGTGGAAAAATGCGGGGATTATGCGGCCTTTTGATAAATATGCGGCCTTTTAAAAATCTGCGCCATTTTGCTGATTATGCGGTAAATTCTGCGATCGCAGAATCGCGTTTTTCTGGAGGGTCTAGTAAAAGCAACAATACACAATACAGAGCACTCTGCAATAGTACAAAATACAGAGTACTCCGGGCTCAATTCCTACCACCGTGTGATATACGTACCACGACAGCCAGTCAGACAAAGAGCCCCGAGCATGAGAATATCATAATATTTATACACACAAGTGGGGAGGGGTTGTGTTGGTTGCTCCTCCCTAGCTATTTGTTATTGGCGATTTCACTTCTGGGCGAGCCCTAGACCGTGAGCTGGTAGTTCTCCATTGGCCGGTTTCACTTCTGGGCAGGACCTTAGGCAATGAGTCGGCAGTTGTTGACTCCGTCTGATTCGCTCCCTCTCCTTACAGTGTGTGTGTGTCTAAATAAGGATGTTTCCTGCCATGCAAACTGCTCCTACTTCATACAGAGTAATTAAGCACACACATATATTTAACCCAACTACTCCAAAATGTTGTGGCAATTTAGCACGCACGACATGAAAGAATAAAACAGAGGAATCAAATAAAACACAAACACAGGTACAGTTGCTCAATAATCACACAGCATGTATAGCCCATGGATAAGAACTGGATACAGCGTGGGAGGCGGGGCCTCATTCATTCCTATGAGAGTTGCTCATTGGCGCATGATGAAAAATGGCCCAACTTTTGAGAGAGCGAAACGTCACAGATTACCCGGCATGCCTGAGAAGTACCCGTATGTGCACTCATAGAGCATGCGCAACTTTAACCACGCCGCCCAAAAGGCTCGTTCACATTAAGCACGTCAATTTGCGTACACGTTACAGCACCACACGTTCATGACAGCATGGTACTGGATTTATATTAACGAGGCGGCAGTTAGCGGCTAGCTAGTAAATGATGCTAAGTTACACATCAATCGTTATGTACTTTTATATTACGCTGACATCAGGATCTAGTGATATCCAAGCAACAGAGCTTCATTTAGCATGATACTTGTGTGGGTTGTACATGAAACCACTTGGTAATAGATCAAACATGTATATGTTGAAGCCTGTTATGATCAATTGTGAGTTAAAACTTTATCTAAAAAGTAAAGCTGATGATGGATTACTGTGGTGGAGTTAAAATAACAATAGCCTATTTCCATATATATATATATATATATATATATATTAGGGCTGTCAAGTTAACGCGTTAATAACGCGCTAACGCAAACAAAAATTAACGCCACTAATTATTTTAACGCGATTAACGCATGTGTATTTTTTGTCCTCGGCTGCCCCGTAGTTTCAGAGCGCATCGAGTTTAAAATACCATCTACAAGCTGATACTGACAGCCCCGCTCCTGCTGCCCGCTTGCGGCAGACCACACTTCCACGCTCACCGGCAGGCACCGACTGGCCATCGGGAGGACCGGGAGGGTGTGTGTATGTGTGGCCCGAGCGAGCGAGAGAGAGACCTTACGTGTATTGTTGTTGTTAGCATCTGGTGCTAGCTAGCTGCGCTAATGGATATAAGGAGCTGTTTAAATGAAAACAGAGGAGCGACATTTCGCCACAACTGCGCCGAGCACTTGACTTTATGCAGGAAGCCAGACAGTGGGACATTGTACGAGAAGTCAGCACACTCATCACGGATAGTGCGCAACATGATTGCAGCGTCCAAGCAGCTCCCGTTCGAGCATATGCCTTGAGTTGCACATAGCTCCAACGATCCATCACACACACACACACACACACACACACACACACACACACACACACACACACACACACACACACACACACACACACACACACACACACACACACACACACTCTCTCTCTCTCTCTCTCTCTCTCTCTCTCTCTCTCTCACACACACACACACACCATTTGTATTGTATTATTGTATGAGAGAGGTTCCAGGTTGAATTGAGGCGAATATTTGTAATGTTCAAATGATAATAAACATTAGCATAAAGCATATTTGTCCACTCATATGTTGATAAGAGTATTAAAAACTTGAAAAATATTCCTCTAAGGTACATTTAGAACAGATAAAAAATGTGCGATTAATTTGCGATTAATCGCGATTAAATATTTTAATCGACTGACAGCCCTAATATATATATATATATATATATTATTACAGCTCCGTGGGCTGGCAGTAAGGCAATATGGTCCGTTGTTATTGTGCATCCATGGGTAAAGAGAAACTCATGTAGTACTTAACATGAACGTGCCAGGCGGCACGGTCCTGTGGGTTAGATGCGCGTTCATAATGCAGATGGAAATAACTCTCAGAATAACGTTATTAGCACATTTTTACAACTTGAGGAACAAATGTTTTTAATAAGGGCTATACAAACGTTCATACTGGGTAGTTTATTTAGTTTAAAAAAAAATATCCAACTAGTTACAGACCACTCTTTCCCCATGTAAGTCAATGGGAAAAAGTGTTTCCGGGCCTGGCAACCAAAAGGAAGTGTAGTACCGCCGTTTGGCCACAACGAATATTCTCATCAGACTCCGGCGCACTTCCTGGGGGCTTGGTATAGCCACTGCAATGAACACCCACATTTTCCCTATGCAGCCTACCACACAAATGTCACATGTTTTTCTCTCTGCGTCTCATGACATCTTTAGGATTAGTTAACTTAACAAAGGTTAACTGTTCTTATATCCTAAAGCCTCCTCTGAACTTCCTCTAACCTCGAAGTCAGCTCACTTAACAGGAATACATCTATTGATAAATTCAGAACGACCATTATCCCATGGCCTCTCTAGGAGTCTTGCAGGATATGAATTATCCAATTAACTAACGTCTGCCCACGAGCGCACATACACACACAGGGCTCTGTTCTTGGTCCCCTCCTCTTCTCCGTGTACACAAACTCGCTCGGATCAGTCATTAGCCCGCATGGTTTTTCTTACCACTGCTACGCTGATGACACCCAATTAATTCTGTCCTTTCCCCGCTCAGAGACCCAGGTCGTCGCACGCATCTCTGCTTGTCTAGCTGACATCTCTCAGTGGATGTCTGCTCACCACCTCAAGCTCAACCTTGACAAGACTGAGCTGCTCTTCCTCCCGGGAAAAGATTGTCCCACTCTTGACCTAACAATCAACATCGGCACCTCAGTTGTTTCCCCGACTCAGACTGCAAGGAATCTGGGTGTGACCCTAGATAACAGCCTGTCCTTCACTGCAAACATCGCTGCTACAACCCGCTGCTGCAGATACACGCTTTACAACATCAGGAAGATACGTCCCCAGCTGACTCAGAAAGCGACTCAGGTTCTGGTCCAGGCTCTCGTCATCTCACGCCTAGACTACTGCAACTCCCTCCTGGCTGGTCTACCTGCATGTGCCATCCGACCTCTGCAGCTCATCCAGAATGCAGCGGCTCGTCTGGTCTTCAACCTTCCTAAATGTTCCCACACCACTCCGCTCCTCCGCTCCCTTCACTGGCTTCCGGTAACTGCTAGAATCCACTTCAAGACACTGGTACTTGCTTACCATGCTGCGAATGGATCTGGCCCTTCGTACATCCAGGACATGGTTAAACCGTACACCCCAGCGCGTGCACTACGCTCTGCATCAGCCAAACGACTCGTTGCGCCCTCGCTGCGAGGGGGACCCAAGTTCCCATCGGCGAAAACACGTGGGTTTGCTGTCCTGGCTCCAAGATGGTGGAATGAGCTCCCCATTGACATCAGGACGGCAGATAGCTTGCACATCTTCCGGCGCAAACTGAAAACTCATCTCTTTCGACTCCACTTCGAGCGTTAGAACTATTAACGAAGCACTTTTATACTAATAAAGGACTGGCTTATCTAAAGCCAGTTGAGTAGCACTTGAAATGTTTGGCTCTATGAAACCTGATGTACTTTATGATTCTGTTTTCTTCAAGGTTGTGTCTTCCTGGTCGAATGTACTTATTGTAAGTCGCTTTGGATAAAAGCGTCAGCTAAATGCAATGTAATGTAATGTAACATACATTTTCCCCTATGCAACTTACGCACCAACATTTTTATCGTTTCTTAGCTAATGCATGCTGGATATGAACCACTAACAAACAAGACTTTAATTGTATTAGGTCTGAGGAAGCCCCTCTCTTGGAGTTCCTCTGACCTCTTACCAATTAAATTAACATGGGTACATCTGCTGTTAATTTGCAAAGACCATTGATAATTAGCAAAGAGACTCATGGGCCTCTTCTAATGACTTTCTGAAAAATACTCATCCACGGGTAATCATTTTACTCAAGGCAGAAATCACAGGTTGTACTGTACCTCACCTACTCACAAATAGCCAAAAAAACACCTTTTGATTATAACACAAAAGTGGAAGAAAAGACCATTTGCGCTAATCTACTTCTACTAAAGATGGGACATCATTATAGGAATATTATTATAAAAAACCTCTCGTCCAAAAAATGTACTCGTCCATTCAAGTTTAACACATATGAATATATAAAAACACACATATATTAGTGACAACACAATTCAACACACTTCTTATATATCAGGTGACATTAAAAATGAATATACCAGAAATATGCTGTATTAAACTGTTAAACATTAAACATGTTATTTTAATACTTCAATACTTCCAAAACTGTAACTGACAATAAGACATATAAATAATTAAGAGCAGGAGACTCCAAACAAACAGCTTCCTCTCAGTAAGGGCTTGAAATGTGCATTCATTTGTGTTGAGGATGTCAGTAGCTGCATTCAGATAAGACCTGCCCTGTACCAACTACACTGCTGCAAACAGCTGATATCTCAGCTGTGTGTTTCTGAGCCTATGGATTCTTGCTCAGCACTGGTCCGGTTTGATGCTGACTCTCTGAAGATTTTAAAGAGTACGTCATATTGCTGGGGTATTCGAGATTGAGGCTGTAGATTGCCCCCATTGCTCACATCTTGGAGGTCATGTAGGACGATGGTGTCCCACACCACAGCCACATGAGGCAGAGGGCCTTCCTGTCCAATCAACAGTCTGCATTCCTTCTGCATCACACAAGGGTTTCTCCATGGGCCTAATGACAAAGATATGCACATCTTAACTTACATTTCCAAATGTTAAACATCACTGCCATTAGGACTCCTCATTTTCTAGTAGTCTCTTTCACATTTTTAAATGTATTTTTACAAGTGAAATCTCTCAAAGTACAATTGAAATAAATACAGGACAAAGAGCACAGTCAGCATTATATGTAGCCATTATTGCCTTTGTCAACTTAACCCAAAATAAAACTTACACAATACAAGTTCTGTAACAATGAGCATAACATTGAGTGTGGCAAAACTTCAAATTAAGCGAAAGAAAAGTGAAAGACTAGAATATGTTAATATAGTGACATCACACATCCTGATTATGTCAGAGGAATCCTCTGAAAGACATTTTGGAAGGCAGTCGTTCTTCTGTACCAGAACAGACATAAGCAAAATGAGAAAATGAGAGCAGCATGTAACAGCTGTAGCAACTGAAACAAAAAGAGCACATACTTTATGTTGTATTATTAACTTCCCATAGTTCAGTAATAATAAATACTCTACTACAAGTCAAAATCCACAATTCAAAACATTTCTTATGTAACAGTATTATCAGCGAACATAAGCTGCAGTAGAATGTTCCCTCTTTGTATTCTATCATTAAAGCTGAAGGTAAAACAAATCTAAAGTAAGTCAGACATATGTAGTGCATATATATTATATACACGTGTGTGTGTGTGTGTGTGTGTGTGTGTGTGTGTGTGTGTGTGTGTGTGTGTGTGTGTGTGTGTGTGTGTGTGTGTGTGTGTGTGTGTGTGTGTGTGTGTGTGTGTGTGTGTGTGTGTGTGTAGTGAAAAGTGCAATATTTACAGCTGAGATGTAGTGGTGAAATACAAGCATATCAATGACAATTCACTTTCACTGATCTATTGTAATCAGCATTTGTATCAGCCAAAATGCTAAATATTGGCTTGAAAGATTACAAAGGAGAAGACACTCTGCTTGGGGTGATTCACAATAACATTTCCCGTGTTCAGGATCACTTTGTATTGCACTCAAAATCCAAAACTTGTCAGAGCTCTTTGAATGAAAGAGACAATGTAACTTGACATGACTAAAGGGGGCTGTGATGTTTGACATTGTGCCTGGATCAGTGGGGGCCTTATTCAGGGTTTGTTAATGAGTTCTCAGGAAACATCTCCTACGATTATCTGGATCTCACAATGACCCAATGAAAGTCTTAAACTTGCCTTATGTGAGAAATAAACAAAACTAAGACTGGAGCAAGAGGACGTTCCTGCAGTCAATTCTACTTCTTACCAATCTGCTGTTGGGTTACCATGGTTTCTCCTCTCATTGCAGCTGGTACTTTGGTAAATTGGGCCGTAAAGATGCAGAGAGGCAGCTGCTGTCCACTGGCAATCCTCGAGGAACCTATCTGATCCGGGAGAGTGAAACCACAAAGGGTGAGCCCACTGACACTATCAACCTGCGTCACTCAGACATTCCCTGATTGCAATCAGAGTCAGGTTCCTGATGTTGAGTCTATGAACTGTGTGTCCCCCAGGTGCCTTCTCTCTGTCCATACGGGACTGGGACGATGTGAAAGGGGACCATGTCAAGCATTATAAGATCCGAAAGCTGGACAGTGGCGGTTACTACATCACCACCAGGGCTCAGTTTGACACTCTGCAGCAGCTGGTGCAGCACTACTCAGGTACATCACTGTCAGACATCCACACTGCCACTAACCCCGTGTTGATCTGACCACTTCTCACTAAGCAACACCACATAATACAGTACCAGTATTCATGTAATCAAGATTCATTTCAGTGCGTTACCTTTTTATTTAAGGATATTTTCTGATAAATGTATTTATTCTGGTTATTGCAAGGACACATTCCGGTTCATGTATTTGACTTACTTCAAGAACCTACCTTTGAGCACAAAGCCTATATTTGTTATTGCCTTGTGGAGCTTCTAACCTAAAGCACACTCCATTTAAGAGAGGAAACAGACAGATGTTGCCATGGAGACCTAAGTTATGATGGAGCATTGGCACAGCAGCCCCGTTTGTATCAGTCCATACAGCAACGTCAAAGTCCGCTGTCCTTCTCCTTGAATTGATCCAGAGCATTAAGCAGACACCGTGCCGCTGCATCTGATCACATGATCACATGCAGCCATGACAGATGGCTGTTACCATGAGGCACCAGAAAAAAATGCAAACCTAAGATATGTCACATTATGTCCACCTTCTACCGTGCACGCTTCTTTATTCATTATGAACCAAAGTCATGTGTTGCCTCAGTTCTTAGAGCAGTGAAGAAGAAACATAACGACTGCTTTGTTCCACCGGAAAGGCAACTCTTCTGAAGCAAAGGCGTCCCAGTTTGCATCTGCTCCTCTCGGTGCAAACTGGGACTCCTGACGCCATATGTGTGTTTACAGGGTGAGACTTAGGGTTAGGGTCTTCAGTTGTCCTCATGTTATCAGTGTTCCCCCTCTCCCTCAGTGTTCCCCCTCTGTGTATCCCCCTCTTCCTCTGTGTACCCCCTCTTCCTCTTCCTCTGTGTACCCCTCTTCCTCTCCCTCTGTGTTCCCCCTCTTCCTCTGTGTACCCCCTCTTCCTCTTCCTCTGTGTACCCCCTCTTCCTCTGTGTACCCCCTCTTCCTCTTCCTCTGTGTATCCCCCTCTTCCTCTGTGTACCCCCTCTTCCTCTTCCTCTGTGTACCCCTCTTCCTCTTCCTCTGTGTACCCCTCTTCCTCTCCCTCTGTGTTCCCCCTCTTCCTCTGTGTACCCCCTCTTCCTCTTCCTCTGTGTACCCCCTCTTCCTCTTCCTCTGTGTACCCCTTCTTCCTCTCCCTCTGTGTTCCCCCTCTTCCTCTGTGTACCACCTCTTCCTCTTCCTCTGTGTACCCCCTCTTCCTCTCCCTCTGTGTTCCCCCTCTTCCTCTGTGTACCCCCTCTTCCTCTTCCTCTGTGTACCCCCTCTTCCTCTCCCTCTGTGTTCCCCCTCTTCCTCTGTGTACCCCCTCTTCCTCTTCCTCTGTGTACCCCCTCTTCCTCTGTGTTCCCCCTCTTCCTCTGTGTACCCCCTCTTCCTCTTCCTCTGTGTACCCCCTCTTCCTCTCCCTCTGTGTTCCCCCTCTTCCTCTGTGTACCCCCTCTTCCTCTTCCTCTGTGTCTTCTCACTGAGAAAGGATATGTTTCCTGTCATGCTCTAATTGGCACGTTGACATATTGATATTTACACCCTAAAGTCAACACCATGGATTCTCTGTGTGTTTGTCACATGTCACATTATCCCTAACCTTCTACACTACGGTGCATGAATCGCCTTTATAGACGACATATGGAGCTGACGACATGTCGTCAACTAACCGTGACTCTTTTCAGGGCTTGTGCTTGTGTTGCTTTGTGCTTTCCTCTGTCCTCATGTGTGTAAAGACATCAGCTGATCACTGCCCATCTGGATGCACATCACATTTAAAGGGAGAGTACGTAACATTTGAGAAGAGAAAAACAGTCCCCCCCAGTTTGTTCTTATTTTGAGATAGCAACGTTAAAAACCCCATTATAAAATGTGAAATGAAGATGTTTTCAGAATCAAGATAGCATATCTCATTTTTGTATAAAGTAATGATTTGGCTTACCATGAGTGTTCTATTGTGAAAGGCACCGTGGCTTCCTGTGGAGCACACTTAGGAGACGTGTTGCTGCTGCTCGTGGCTACTAAATGAATACAAGACAACATCTTGTTTAGCAAGTTAATGAATCGCTCCCTCACAAAGAGCTTTCAAATCCAATAATGGATGAGGTCAAAACTGAGGGCACAGAATTCTTATTTGAAGCTGCCACGCCTTTCTATGAAAAAGCTGCTGTTTTGATTTGTGGTGTGAGGAGAGGGTCCACATAGTGACAACAGAATGAACAGTCAGCTCAGTGAGCAGCCAGATGGGCTCTGATGGTGGAGCTGCAGGTTGAACCCCCCCCACAGCCTTTATCTGGTCTTTACTGCCTCGTGCAAACAACCCGGGGGCTTATCACTGGAGGGGGGGGGTCACTTTGTCCCTGCAGTATTAAAGGGGAGGGTGGTCTCACTAGATATCAGCATGAAGGCACAAACGGAAACTCTCCCCTAATCCACTGGCTTAATCAATCACAAGCAAACATGAGCGCTTCCTCCACAGTAAAAGCTGTTTCAGATCAGATAAAGTGAGGAGCACACAGCCGAGGATCAACATGGAGCATCTGGAGCAGCACTCTGCCAACAAGCCGCTGCGTAATGCCTCCCACGTGCTCCACCTTTTGTTTAACCACAACTCTACATGCACATTTCAAACTCTCCCTTTATAGAAATGACTGCCATTATCGTAAAGTGTGTACGCGAGGCGTACATGGCATGTGACCAACACCCAGACTGCTGCTCAGTCCTCCAGCTTCATCTGCAGTTTACTGTATATTCATTCAGACTACTTCAAGACCAAGTTCAAGGGAGAACAGTTACATTTGTTTACTTCCAGTTATCAATAAAACACAATAGCAAAGCTCCATCTGGCTTTATTGGTTTATTGAAGTGGCCACACATATCCCCTAACCCTGTTCTGTCTGGCATTACAGATGCTAGACAGAACAAGAACCAAAGTGAGGCATACCATGATATACATTCATTCATTCAATCAACCAATGTTTATTTATATAGCCCAATATCACAAATGTTACATTTGTCTCAGTGGTCTTCACAATGTGTACAGAATATCAGTATGACAATACGACACCCTCTGTCCTTAGACCCTCTGTCCTTAGACCCTCTGTCCTTAGACCCTCTGTCCTTAGACCCTCACATCATACAAGGAAAAACTTCCGAAGAAAACCCAGAGTTTAAAGGGAAAAATGGGAGAAACCTCAGGGAGAGCAACAGAGGAGGGATCCCTCTCCCAGGACGGACAGACGTGCAATAGATGCCGTGTGTAAATATGTGAAGCAGATATGTACATATCCACAGACACAAAGAGAGAAGGATAAACACAAGGATACAGATTGATCTCCTTCATACATTAGTCTAATAGAAGACTATATTATAAGTAAGATAAGTGTCCAAAAGTAAATTATCCAAACGATCCAAAAGTGCCTGATCCTAGTTCCTGTAAATGCAACTCAAGGATGCTTAGCTCACTTCAGATGTCCATGCTCCCAGTTTGTACCGCAGGCTTCCCATCAGACATTTGTCCATGTCCAAGCCCAAAGTCCACAAGGTCATGAAAACATCATCTGGGCACACACACAGCCCCCTGACGCCTGGTGATAAGCTCCTGTTAGTGTAGTTTTGAGGTGTTGAAACGTCAGACTGATGCCTGCTGGAGCCCTGACCCTAGTGTGTTGGTTTGAGCCCCCCCCCCCTCTCTGCTAACTCTGTACGTGTCTTTCTGTCCTCCTGTTGCCTCGCTGTGCTCCGTGCAGACCGGGCCGCCGGGCTCTGCTGCCGCTTGGTGGTCCCCTGCCACAAGGGGATGCCCCGCCTCGCAGACCTGTCCGTTAAAACTAAGGACGTGTGGGAGATCCCGCGCGAGTCGCTGCAGCTCATCAAGCGTCTTGGGAACGGGCAGTTTGGGGAGGTCTGGATGGGTACGGATCGCCTCTGGAAGAAGAGGCCACATGGAGGGGGCCACACTGAGCCAGCAGAGACACCAGACACAAGCCAACAATCTGGCCGCTAAGGGAGGCAGGACATTTAGACCATTCTCTGTTTGGGGCTTTTTCCAGGAACATTCTTCTGTTTCTGACCCCTCCCTTCCAAAATGAACAACATCCAGTGTGTCAGGAGGCTCTGCTTCACAGTCTGAAGATGGCTCCCTTCCATGTCCCTCTCTGCATGCCCCCCTCCCCAGTAGTTAACCCTGTGTGCCTTCCCTTCCCTCCCCATGTAGAGAGTGCGGATGGTTTGTGCTTTAATTTAACGGCCGTGTGTGTGAACCACATCCCTGACACTGTGGGCTTGAGTCATGATGCCTGGGAGATCAGCAGAGACACTCTTGTGATGGAAATAAAGCTGGGCACGGGATGTTTTGCTGATGTGTTTTACGGTAAGAAAGTACCCCCCGGGCCACCCTGGGAATACATTTGAAGATTTTCTTTTATCCTTTTACCTGCACTCTGTAATATGCCAAGAATTGCAATTGAGTTTGCTCCTGGGAGTGAAAGGGACAGTGATCTCATTCCTCTCCAGCACCCTGCAAGGTTTCAGTGTCTCTTGTAAAACTAAGACTTTGGAGATACACTAGTAATGAATCGAGTACAGCCTTACGTGCAGTACCACACTCCAAAATGGCCAAGTTTAAATAAAGGTTTACAATTATTATAGATTAAAAAAATAATAACATCAAGGAAAGAAAGGAATATAAAAAGACTTTGGGAGTAGCTAAATAAATGATCGGGCCACCTGCAGGAATGAGCTCCTTACATTGATCGTGAGTCAAACTCTAAACTAGCCGTCAGCTGGCTCTCTGTATCTGAAGGGACAGGAGCAGTGTGCAGTTTGAAACTGTTCAGTAATAAACTACTAATTCACAGTCATTGTTTTTGAATGCAAAGGTTTTTAAAATGCACCAAATAATCTCACTATTTATTTACTTATTTACCTCAAATGTAAATCATTTACTCGTGCTTAGGTAAGGAAGTCTAGTATTGGCCATTGTCAGAACACAAGGCTGTGCATTCTTATCATACTCCGGCTCAGCAGTGTAGGGCTCCTCACAGAAGGTGATACCCCCCCCATATATGATTTATGGACTTCATTGTACATCAAAGCATGCACACTTTCCGTAGAGTGAATGTCTTCCCTTGGGGTCACTCTAACATGCTGTCGTCTTGCAGAATGAGAGGAATGGAGGGATCACTGAGTGACTGCATGCCCTGACACAGCAGAGGCCAGCCACCGGCCTGAGAGGCTGACAGGCTGGCCTCTGTCAATCGTCCTACGAAGGGTTATCTGTACCCTCTCCTGGCTTTAAAAGCCACCTTAAAGCTCCCATGTCATGGCCATTTCTACGGATCATAAATCCATTGTTTAGGTCTACTAGAATACATTTACATTGTGCAAGTTTCCAAAATCACAAATCAATGTCCACTCCTAGTCTCGTATCCATTTGATTATCCTTCAGAAACAAACTCTGTGGCAGAAGTACTCAGATCGTGTACTTAGTAAAAGCAGAAGTACTCAGATCGTGTACTTAGTAAAAGTAGAAGTACTCAGATCTTGTACTTAGTAAAAGTAGAAGTACTCAGATCGTGTACTTAGTAAAATTAGAAGTACTCAGATCTTGTTCTTGAGTAAAAGTAGAAGTACTCAGATCTTGTACTTAGTAAAAGTAGAAGTACTCAGATCGTGTACTTAGTAAAAGTAGAAGTACTCAGATCTTGTACTTGAGTAAAAGTAGAAGTACTCAGGACTTGTACTTCAGTAAAAGTAGAAGTACTCAGATCTTGTACTTAGTAAAAGTAGAAGTACTCAGATCTTGTACTTAGTAAAAGTAGAAGTACTCAGATCTTGTACTTGAGTAAAAGTAAGTACTCAGATCTTGTACTTGAGTAAAAGTAGAAGTACCAGAGTGTAGGAATATTCTGTTACAGTAAAAGTCCTGCATTAAAAATGTTCCTCAAGTGAAAGTAGAAAAGTATTATCATCAAAATATAGTGAAAGTAGCGACAGTGAAAGTAGTCATTGTGCAGATTGGTCCATTTCAGAATAATATATATGATATGTTTTATAATGATTGATCATGAAAGTGTTCTCAAAGCTGGTAAAGGTGCAGCTAGTTTGAATGACTTTGTATACTGCAGGGTAGCTGGTGGATTTACTCCAGGTGGAACTACAGTCTGATTTAACACTTGATTATATTTCACATCATTCATCCACATCTGTGAAGTAACTAAAGGGATTAAATACATGTAGTGGAGGAAAAGTACACCATGTACCTCTGACCTGTAGAGGAGAAGAAGTACAAAGTAGCAAAACATGTAAATACTTGAGTAAAGTACAAGTCCATCCAAATGTTACTTAAGTACGGTTCTAAAGTAGCTGTCCTCAGTTACTTTACATCACTGGATGAGCGAGGAGCTGCTTCTCGTGCCGTCTCCTGATCTCATTCTGCACAGCACGTTCACCTCGCGTCCTTTCCCTGTATGAGCCTACAGTCACCTCTCAATAGAAGGTTCTGTCTGACTGACTTGGTGTGAGTTGAATGTGTCCCCCTGTACTGATGGCAGCATGTGTGGTGTGCAGGAACGTGGAACGGCACCACTAAAGTGGCGGTGAAGACCCTGAAGCCCGGCACCATGTCCCCCGAGTCCTTCCTGGAGGAGGCTCAGATCATGAAGAAGCTGCGCCACGACAAGCTGGTGCAGCTCTACGCCGTGGTGTCCGAGGAACCCATCTACATCGTCACAGAGTACATGGGCCAAGGTACACACACACACACACACACACACACACACACACACACAGCCATGACTACAGTTATTTGCTCATAAATGATAAATGATTCATGAATGAAGTTAAATGTAAAATCCTACATTTGATCCAACAGAACTTGTGAAAGTCGTATTAAAGTTTGTTCAAGGTTTTTATTTGTCATACGAACATAGCTACAGTGTAGTTATGACGATGGAAATCTTAGGTCACAGGCTCCTCCAACAGAGCAACACAATACAACTGATAGACAGACAAATATAGTGCAGGTAAATATTAAATACAAAAAGAAAAATGGTTTAAAATAGTGAAAAAGTGAAATAGTGCAATAAGAGTCTGAATGGCAGTTATTGGAATATGATATGTTAGATAAATAATAAATTATTTCTAAGTAGCAGCAGACGTCTCCAGCTGCATCAGCACCTTCAAGACACAACTCTTTGATCCCAACTCGTACTGCTCAGCTCGGGACCAAAACTGGTTGACACCCTAGCTCTTTGTCTTGCTCTGTTGACATGAAGGTTCCAGGCCAATACAACACTTTAGCTACACTCGGTCTCATTCCATATTTGCCAGTTGGGTATCTACTCGCAGCTCATGGACACAGACGGAGAGACACCTGCAGCTCTATGCAACAAAAAGGCGTAAATCCATCTCTAGAGCCAGCAGTTTGTGGGACTGGTAGAGGATCTGATCAGGGACCGATTGTGCTTTGCTACATTTCACTTCAATTTCAACGAACCTTTTTTCTGACTGAATATAGTAATTCCAAAGCCTTTGTTTCAAAGAGACTGAAAACCATTAAGGCCTTCTCAACAATCCTCCAAAACAGTGGCATTTAGAAAGCACACAACGAAGAGCTGCAGACACGCATGAAACATGGGAGAACACACACAGGGACCTTGAGGCACGTCTGGGTCCGCTCATTGACTGGAGACGAGGATGTGTTTCAAACAGCAGAGCCCCTGTGAAATCTGATGAATGTCCAAGTGTTTCTCATATCCGCCATCCTGCGTTCAGCCGCTAACTCTGACTAATTACTGGTGATGAAGTGAACAGGCAAATTACAAAGCTCCTGTCCCACATTCAGCTGGAGATAATTGCATGTGGTTGGTCATTCCTGTGGAGGGCGGGGTCCATTGGGCTGCACTGATTGGTGGATGGCTCTCTGACACACAGTGTGTGTGTGTGTGTGTGTGTGTGTGTGTGTGTGTGTGTGTGTGTGTGTGTGTGTGTGTGTGTGTGTGTGTGTGTGTGTGTGTGTGTGTGTGTGTGTGTGTGTGTGTGTGTGTGTGTGTTGTGTCTCTGTGTGCTGTAGGAAGCCTGCTGGAGTTCCTGAAGGACGGAGAAGGCCGGGGGCTGAAGCTGCCCAACCTGGTGGACATGGCCGCTCAGGTACAGCTCCGTCACACCGCTCTGCTGCGTGGAGCTGGAGTAGTGCTATCATTTCCTATCAGAAACAGAATGATCAGGTGTATTATATGTTTTTTACATGGTGACAATTATTGATAATGATTCCAATACTTTCTAAAACTAAACGTGACATATCCTTAATCTTTTATATCTGCATTAATCCCTCCCTTAATGATAGACCTAGATTTTGAGTAGGTAGTCAATCTACTTTTGACTTAAATGTCCCTCTCCCAGATGTTCTGTTTCCCTCAAATGTCCCAATGAGCTACCATGAAACACTGGGTAGAGGAGGCTTATCCCTAACACACCTGCTCTGCACACTCACCTTCACACAGATGTTGAATTGACCTGCTTCCCTGCCAGTTTATATATATATATATATCCATTCTTGAACCTTCTGGAAGTTATAAACAAAGTATTCCATATTCAGAAAAAGCAAGAAGTGGAAGAAAGGATCAGGTTGTTTATTTAAAGGGGACCTATCATGCAAAATGCACCTTTGTACGTCTTGTATACATGAATATGTGTCCCCGGTGTGTCAGGGAACTCACCAAGTGTCAGCAAACACAACCCTCTCTTTTCCTCCGTACCCAAATCTCTAAAAACGGATCTGATACAGACTGATCCAGATTTGAAAATAGTCTGACGTCAGTGACGAGGAGCTCCGCCTATATGGCCAACTCTCCACCTATCAGGGGAATGAGAGACCGCTCGAAAGCACTGGAGACGCTGTAGTTCATATGCCAGGCCTGTAAGTGGCGCTGTAGTCACAGAATCAGCCCCTGCAAAGACAGGGCTGGAAAAGAGCAAATAGAGCGAAATGAGGCATGGCTAAAATGCATGATCTGTTTGGTATTTTGAAAAAAGAACGTCACAGACATGTTTTATATAGGTATGGCCCTACAATATATATTTCAAATATAGCATGATAGGTCCACTTTAAGTAATGGTAGCAAAACGACGGTGTAAATTGTACTCAAGTAAAAGTACTAGCATCAAAGTTAAGTACTCCTTATTTAAACAGCTTATATTTGACATTATTGTATTATAATTATTGATGCATTAATGTGTTCAGTACTTCAATGTTGCACTTGGTAAAAGTGGGGTTCACTTGACTTTACTATCTACTGTGTGGCTTAACCTTTCATAATATATGATAATGTATTAGTTGAGTTATATTCTGTATTAATAATCTAAATCTAAAGTAGCTAGTAGCTAAAAACGTAGAATACATGTAGTGGAGTAAAAGAATAAAGTAGAGTGTGCTCCACAGGTGGCCGCCGGCATGGCCTACATCGAGAGGATGAACTACATCCACAGAGACCTGCGCTCCGCCAACATCCTGGTGGGAGACAACCTGGTGTGCAAGATCGCTGACTTTGGCCTGGCCCGACTCATCGAGGACAACGAATACACCGCCCGGCAAGGTGGGGCTCGTCTCACACACACACAGTGTTCATGCTCACACACACATTCACAGACCCAGGGAGCACCATAATGAAAACACGCTCTGACAAATAGCAGCTACCGTCCACAACGATGCACACATCACTCTAACTATGAGCTATGAATGACTGATGAAGAACGCTCCTGTGTGTTTGCGGACTAGAATAATAGTGTACAGGACACAGGACTGTTGGTGGTGTGACTATATTAGGAAGCAGGGGCGGACTGGGACTAAAATTCAGCCCTGGAAACTGACCCAGTCCGGCCACATGAAATGTCAAATGTTAGAAATCCGCTGTTTATTATTTAAAGTTTTACGTCTGATTTGCTCCTTTGTTCCTCGCTGTACACAGCTCCAGTTTGGGCATTGGCCTGTCATCAGATTTCATTTTTAGTTGCTGCTGTAGCGGAAGTTTAGTACAATTATTTTTGATGAAATACTCCAAATCTCTACCCTCCATAATTGCACTTGCTTCAGTTGCTTGCTACTTTTTAAGGGCGGTGATACAGTACGAACTGAAGTTGATGCGATTTGATTGGATTGTGAGGCATGACGTGAGCCTCATCTGATTGGTCAATCCCTCCATTTTTTTTCACCAAGGGAAGAACATTTCGGCTAGCCTCCTCTCGCAACAGAGAGTGCAATCTACTGTTTCACCATGACATCTAGAGGGGCGCTGTTTCACTCTTTGTAAAATACTCAATGAGAATGGGGGAGATACGGGCCGGCAGAATAATTACCGAAACTAAACTAAGTGTTTTTATTTATTTATTAAAATGATAACTACAATCCTAAATTCAGGGGAAGCCTGGCTTCCCTTGGCCTCCAGGAGAAAACGCCACTGAGTTCAAGGGATAATTCTCACCCACCTCTTGCCCTGCACTTGTATGTGCCAGTTGAGCTGGTTCTTCCACCAGCTCAACTCTGTCCCTCATCATGAACGCAGGAGGCTGGCTGTATATCTGAACTCGCGCCCTCATCATTCTCTTCATCATCTTGCACTTGTTCTAAGCTGCTGCTGATAGTGCTTGTAGCAGCGCTGCTGCCAACAAGGTCTGTCAATTTGCGACATTGATATGCTTCACCTGCGAGTGACGTCACCTTTTTTTCTCTTGCCTTCTCGGCCCCACCTTCTTCTTTTCGTTTTCTTTGATTTGTATCCATGTGTTTTCATTCTCCCTGTCTGCCGTGGCGTCTAATCCCTTCTCTTCGTGTGGCCGGTCTTTTTTCTTCTTCGTGTGTTATTATTTGACAGATAAGAACCACACAACTGCATTAGCGGCCGCTGTTGCCCTCTGTCGGCCGTCAGCGCAACTTAAATGATGACGTTAAACTATTTTTTTTAAAGGGCCGGCCGGCCGTCAACGGCCCTTGACGACCGGCCGTTCTGTGGTTCTCCAGATTCTACAGATGGCCAGTCCGCCCCTGTTAGGAAGGACTGCCAGAGTGCATCCGTGTAGACATACATGTAAATACTCTGGATGTGACAGAGTACTGCTGTGTATCTGAGAGGTCAAGAGGTCACTGAAGCTCATCTGATGTGTGCTCTCCTTCAGGGGCCAAGTTCCCCATCAAGTGGACGGCCCCCGAGGCAGCGCTCTACGGGAAGTTCACCATCAAGTCTGACGTGTGGTCCTTCGGCATCCTGCTGACGGAGCTGGCCACCAAGGGTCGGGTGCCTTACCCAGGTGAGGGGGGGGGCTTCACACTTTGGACATCTACATAAAGTGGCCTTATAAAAAGAAAACACACACAGCTATGAAAACAGAAACCCCTGCTGCTGACAGAATGTGAGCTAACATGAGAACAATGAGAGCATCTGAAATAAAGGGCTAGTCGGCTGATTTCCTTCTGGCCGTGTGACGCTAAGCAGGACACAGCAGAAATACAGAGGCAGGGTATTTGTTAAACAGGTAAAGGCTGCTCTGGTGATACGTGTGACTTTAGCTGGTATTAACACAGAACACATGTCCACAGACACTCTGTTTAAGCGACTGGCAGAGCAGACGTAGATCACGCTGCAGAGGAAGGTCTCATTCCTCCTTGTCCCCTCTCTCCACACAAGGTCTCATCAATAAAGACTGAGACAACAGGAAAGCCCCTTTGAACCCTTTCCACCACATCCAGAAACAGCATACATTTTAAATGTTTTATTTACTGGTTGAAGAAAGAAAATACAGTTGAATTTAAAATACACGGACTAATGCAAATCATAGTTTAAATAATTCATTTTTCTCAATAATTTAAATTAAATGTATTATGTCAACAAATTGACAGTTGGACCTAATATTTGTTATCTAAGCTTGATATAATTGCTGTCAACTAACGTAATACAGTTATGTGAAATCTGTAGACCTATACATTTCATTAAAGTCAACGTTTCCGTTTTTTCTGTGTGTCAAGGCGTAAATGTAACTCATAATTGGTTCAGAGGGTGTGTTTCATATGTAGAGGTGGGATATACTGATGTATTTGAGTGCACTCTCTCACCTGTGTGTTTTCTCCTCAGGCATGAATAACCGGGAGGTTCTGGAGCAGGTGGAGCGGGGCTACAGGATGCCGATCCCCCAGGACTGCCCCGTCTCCCTGCACGAGCTCATGCTGCAGTGCTGGAAGAAGGATGCCGAGGAGCGGCCCACCTTCGAGTACCTGCAGGCCTTCCTGGAGGACTACTTCACAGCCACGGAGCCTCAGTACCAGCCCGGGGACAACCTCTAGACCCGGGGACAACCTCCAGACCCGGGGACAACCTCCAGACCCGGGGACAACCTCCAGACCCGGGGACAACCTCCAGACCCGGGGAACAACCTCCAGATCCGGGTCGGAAACTGGTAGAAACTCTGGAGCCTTCCCAGCCAGCTTCCTCAGTTCCACCCACAAACTCCCCCCCCCCGTGTCTGAACTCTGCAAATGCTATAAGCAGGGAAGTTGGGGGGGTGGATGATGGACGGAGTTAACTGATAATGCAATGTATTCCATGTAAATAAGAAAGCTGGTTTTACTTTGTGTGTTTGCTTTAAGATTGTATTTTCTCCTGCACACAGCGATGAAGGAGGCGTGTGACCTGACCCTGGATCAGACTGTAGCCTTCTCCAGAGGTTCCATTGGATGCCAACATATATTTTTTTCTAATTTTCAAATTGTGTAAATAATTCAGCCCCAGATTATTTCTTTAATCTTAACTTCTTCTCAACTGCAGAGGCTTCTCAGACGAGCAGACCTCCGTCATCACTTTGAAAACAGTTGGATGAAAGATATTTCTTGGTTCTACTACAAGTGTTGTTTCTGATAGCTTGGGTTATCTTGAGAGCAGAGAATGTTTGTCAGGTGGTGTAGAGTGCTGCAGCTGGACCTGGACCGCTCTCCTCCTCCTCCTCCTCCTCCTCCTCCTCCTCCTCCTCCTCCTCCTCCTCCTCCTCCTCCTCCTCCTCCTCCTCCTCCTCCTCCTCCTCCTCCTCCTCCTCCTCCTCACTGATTCCTTCTTTCATTTGGACTATTGGACTTTATAACCCTTTCATATGAAAGTCACTTGTACTGTATGTTCAGAGGAGGCTTCAACACTTCAGAACAGAAGTCAGGATCTGAAGCCACTGAATGAAGATGAGCTGATCAGGTCTCAATGCACATGGTTTTGTTGCCATGGAAACCCCTTATTTGTTCAGTTTTACAGCTAAATGGTTTTAAGTGTCGCTTACTTTCCTTTCTTTATACTTTTTCATTTCCATTTTTAACATAACTTGTTTTGTTCATTCAGTGATTTGGCATTTGAATTTCAGAAAAGAACAATAAACCTTTTACACTGTTTCCAACACACTTCTTTAAACCGTGACATGCTGAGGAGAAACCCAGGATAATGAGGAACTGCTGCTTTCATATTGCACTTCCATAAAGTCAGGAGATTAGCCAGATACATACAGACTTGAATTGTCTGATATGCTGACTGTTTCTTCAGCATATTCAACTGCACGTGCACCCTCCTGCAGATGGAGGACAGCAGTGACCACAGACCTCCCCTAATGATTCATAACATGAACAATACTTTCTAATACAAAAAAGCATCACATCTAATGTTTGAATACAGGAATGAGCTCAGAAAGGGAGTTTTGGTCTGTGTGTTGAAGGTGGGGGGGGGGTCCGTGCAGTCTCTGATCTGTTCACACTAACATGATCCCTGTCTCTGAAAGACAGCTGCACTGGAGGAGTTCAAAAACAAATGTGACACAAGACAAATGATACATCCAAAATGAACATGCACTTATGGATTTATTTAAAAAAGAGCAACAATTCATGTTACTCAGAACTAATCAGAACACTCTTATTCAGAGCTGATAGTGAGGTGTGTGTTTATACAGTCCCCTCCAAAGCTACTGGAACAGCGAGGCCAATTGCTTTATGTTTGCTGTACACTGAAAACCATTAGGTTTGACATCAGAAGATGAAGATGAGCCAAAAGGTCAGAACTTCAGCTTTATATATAATCTATAATTATATATAATAATTATTAATATATAATATAATCTAGTCAAATGAGTGATTGTCAGTTGTGTGTTGTTAATCCTATTGTCAGTGTCTTGCAGCCCGCCTTGATACTGGCAAAAGCTGAGCTGATGAACAGCAACTGTTTATGTAGCATGGCTAATTGGACTCTGCTAATTGGACTCTGCCATTCCCTTAAAGGTCACCTATTATGCAAAATCCACTTTGGGTGTTCACTGTTTCTCAATGTCGAGTAAGGATGCTCTAGAGCCACTATTTCAAGGATGCTACGTCATCGAGTGGCGCCGAAGGACTGTTCCAATGTCCAGGATACTTGGAATTCTACCGAGCCCGGCGTCCTTCGTTGTGGGAAATTTCGAGGCTGCACATGTGCTGCACAGATTTTGGCCACTTGATGATGTCATAACGATGTTTTGGCTTGTGTAACCATTACCCCACCCCCCCCCCCACCACCTTATCACCTGAATCTCCTTGTAGGTGCCATAATGCTACTTAGCCCAAGTTCATTATTTGTATTATTATTATTTGTTTACGTCACTTTTATTTGTTTGTTGAGCACTTCCGGTAATTGTCACATGGGTGTGGTTTGTCTATTTAAGTCACCTGTTTCATGTCGAGGGCGGATGACAGAGGGTGAGCTTGTGCTGTCATTTTTTCTGTTGATCGTTTCGTCCATAGTTACCATCAGTGGCGGCTGGTGGAAAATATTTTTGGTGGGGCTGTTGTGAGTAAAACATTTTTTTTTGGGAGAAATGACCCCTTAAATTAGGACTTCTGGTGATGTGATGGCGCGTTTCCAGTGCAGCGCGGAGCTCGCTTTAAGCGTGCCGAGCCGTGCGGGGCCCGTTTTTGGTTGCGTTTCCACTTGGCCTAGTACCGGCTAGCGGGTCCTAATTCACAGTTTTTCTGACCCCATAAAATCATGGTTCTAGGGCCAGGAACAACCAGGCTGAGTCGGGCTGAGTATGCTAAACTAGAAAGAGAATCGCTGGCAAGGGGGCTACAACTACAACAAGATGAACATATTTGACCGTGATTTAATTGTAATACACGTTTCAAAATGATGCCGAAGTAACAACATACTGATACCGGTTAGTAAAAACCATGAATTAACGCTTTGACAAGTCTGGAGACAGACGGCAGGCGAAAAACCCTTTTAAAATGCGTGTTTTCTAAATGGAGCTTGGCTAAGCTAACGTTATATATGCTCCGACCATCCACACTCACAACAACGGCCTATACAGACATAAATAAACCAGCGACTGTATTCTCCATGACACAGTCTGTGGTTTGTACTTGTTTAACTTTTGTCTAGTTTCTGAACAGATCGTATCTGTCCCCGGCTGTTTGAAGAGCAAGCATGGGAAACAAAAGACAGCATTTACCTGTTTGCATCCAGCTAGCCATGCCTTTCTGGTGTACCAGCTACGCGAGAAGCCTCGTTGATACGTTTTGTCTTTTTCACGAGCTTGCTGCGACATATACAAATCTGGTTGGTCCGGTCCAAGGTCTTTAAGCAACAGTTTATCTCCCAAACTTCTCCTTTCGAAAGGATTGGAGATAGCTCTTGAACGGAATTGGGCGGGGACTCCACCTGCACATGAAGCCATCCTCATCAACTACTGCCGTACTGCGTCACCCCACCGGATACGAGTCACGAGTGTCCAAACTACTCACAGACTGGACCGGGCGCTGACATTGGCACCCGGTGATCATCAGATTTGACGACGCTGATTGGCTGAAATTTTGTTTCGGCATCATAGTTTACAGATAGCAACAGTCAGCTGCTAGTGGCTGCTGCTGCACTGGTTGAGGGCTCCTTTCTTAGCGCCCAGACGAGAGAGGGTAATGACCATAGACTGTATATATAAAGGTAATGACACATGGGCAAGGCCAGGCAGGAAACATGTGGCTTATCAGTAACTTTAGACATCGTCGTAACACAATTTTAAACGAGATTTTATTCTAGATTATACATTTTACTGATACCAATTATATAATATTTACCTTGTTTATTCAAAATAAAAATAAAATAATTTTTAAATATATTTTTTATTTGTATGTGGGAAGAGGTGGGGCGGCGCCCCTATGGGCCGGCCGCCACTGGTTACTATGTTATGATTTTGTTTATTAAATATCCTTAAAACTATCTTGCTTCACTATGGACTTTCTCTTCGAAAACGCGTCACAGTTTATAGCAGCGACGTGCAGTCAGGGGAGGCAGAGCCTCACCTGTCATACTCCAATGTAACGGAAAAACAACTAAAGAAAAACTAAATAATAATAATAATAAAATGTCTCCACTGATCTGTGTTGTAAGTGTGATTTCTCAATAACCAGGCTCCCCCCTACCTCTCCGACCTGATCCACCACTACACCCCTTCCCGCAGCCTTCGCTCATCAGAAGCGAACCTCCTCTCTATCCCCAAGAAAACCAAGCTCCGAACCTGGGGGGATAGAGCCTTCTCCATCGCTGCCCCTACCCTCTGGAACTCCCTCCCACAACACATCAGAGACTGCACTGACCCCCCCACTTTCAAAACACTGACCAAAACACACCTCTTCAGACTGGCTTTTAATCTGTGAATTATGCTGTATTGCTGTTTTAATAACTTTTAAGTGTTATTTTATCTTGTTTTAATAACTTTTAAATTCTATTTTATCATGTTTTATCACCACTGTAAAGCGTCTTTGAGCACCTGGAAAAGCGCTTTGAAATGCAATGTATTATTATTATTATTTCTGTTTGATTCCAATCGCTTTTTATAGTCAAAATCAGCTAATTTGCCGAGCTCCGCTACAACTACGGGAAGCGATGAGAAGTGAGGCAGGGACGAGCTCTGCCTCTCGTAAGCCCACAGTAACTTGCTGGAGCGCGGGCATTGATTTAGCGCGGGCACTTATTTTGTGAGCGCGCTCAAGCCAGTTACTCTGGGGTGAGGTGAGGCACAGATGAGCTCTGCCTCACCTCAAAATGCGTCACCCCACAGAAACTGGCTGGAAAGCGGGCCCTAAGCGCATGCCTGCACCATCTCACTGTATGTCACCAATGTAATGTTTGTAGATCCCTTTATTACATTTATCCTCACCATCCATAGTCTCTAAATAACTTATTTCACGTATATATGATATTTAGGCTCGCTGGTCTCATCATTCTTTCACACACAGTGACGTCACGAGCTACCCACAATGCAACGCGCGCCATATATATATATAAATACGCCATTTTCCTGGAGGTGCTAATATCCTGGAGGTGCTAATATAAACAGCTAGCTAACGTAGCCAGGCAGAGCGCACTAGGTTTTTTTTCTGAATTAACGACCGAAGAAATCGCTGCATGTCTTCGGATTACATCTCTGGACTTGAGGGGTGTGCTCTAGGTCGTTACCAGCGTAAACTAGAGCTGTGTGGGTTGTCGGATTGCCCTTACAGACTGCCTGCAGATGTATGGAAAAACGACCCTCGAAAGTGGCCTTCGGTCGATTTTGGCTGCATCTACGTCTAATTTCTGGAAACACCAGGTGAATACCCCACTTGTCACAATGATATTATCATGCCATTGCATATATGTGGTATTTTAGAGTTGACTAGATATTGATTAAGGCAATAGACTATGATATTCTGCTTGCACCTCGTGTGAAATGGCAGATACCGGAAGTACGGTGTCGCCCTCGGCCCAATACCCGTATGTGTGTGTGAAAGAATACAACGGCAATGAAAAAAGCACCAGGGGAGGCAGCCATAACCTCTGCCGCACTGAAGGGGGCGCAAGTGAGCCCACAGGTTCTTGTTGCTACTGTTATTCTACGCAGAGACGGTAGACGCAATTCACGCAAACAACAAACTAGACTTTTGAAACTAGAGGAAGATAAGGAGGACTTTTACAAAAAAGTAATAGAGATTGTTGTCCAGAAGGATAGCATGGACTTCATCTTCAAGTCAAGGTAAGACCCCAATTGTAATGAACATGGGATCTTACTAAGAAAGAACAATCCAATATTTAGATTTTGGGTATCCTTTTGTTGAACGGTGTGTTTAAAATGAATCGAAGCATCAGACTAAAAAAGCTTTTGAAAATAACCGAATATTTCGATTACGGTCAAAATATAATATTTGTAAATCTGACTCTGAAAGAGTCAGTGCCTCACCAGCCATGAACCTCACTGCACGTCACTGGTTTATAGCCAAGTTTAGCCTCTCGGCGACTCAAACGTAACTGGGGATTGAGCCGCCACACTCCTCCTAGAGCACCATTGAGTTATTTTTAACCAAATCTCTCTGGGGAGTGTGGCGAGCGTGGGGAGGGGCTCCTTATTTTCATCTAAAGCAGTGTTTCTCAAACTTTTTCATAACTGTGTTTAACTTTATTTCAGCCACCCATGTTTAGAGTCTTCTCTCCCCTGCACTCAACAATGGACTGGCCCGCATTGGGTCATTCCTGCAGGCTGGCTCTTGGGAAGAAGAGCACTCAGAATGTCATGTTCAACTTTTGTTTATTAATTAATGCTTGGATTCTAGATTGTGTCTGTTTAGATAATAAAGAATTCACCTTTTTTGTTTTCATTCTAATTGATTTTGTTACCCATCCTAAAAACTGTATATATATATTTTGGGTAAATCAAATAAATGTCCACCTTTACCTGCACGCCTAGTTTTTGCCTACCCTGGTCCTTCACAATCTTATGGCGCGTTTCCACTGCAGCGGGTAGCTCGTATTAAGCGTGCAGAGCCGTGCGGGGCCCGTTTTTGGTTGCGTTTCCACTTGGCCTAGTTTTGGCCCGGGGCTACTTTTTCACCTTTTTTCTGGCCCGACTAAATCGTGGTTCTAGGGCCAGGAACAACCAGGCTGAGTATGTTAAACTAGAAAGAGAATCGCTGGCAAGGGGGCTACAACTACAACAAGGTGAACATATTTGACCGTGATTTAATTGTAATACACGTTTCAAAATGATGCCGAAGTAACAACATGCTGATACCGGTTAGTAAAAACCATGAATTAATGCTTTGACAAGTCTGCAGACAGACGGCAGGCGAAAAACCCTTTTAAAATGCGTGTTTTCTAAATGTAGCTTGGCTAAGCTAACGTTATATATGCTCCGACCGTCCACACTCACAACAACGGCCTATACAGACGTAAATAAACCAGCGACTGTATTCGCCATGACACAGACAGTCTGTGGTTTGTACTTGTTTAACTTGTGTCTAGTTTCTGAACAGATATGAGGAGCTGTGAGCTCTGAGTGCTAAGAGCTAACGGCTGTGTTGTTTTTCTGGGGCTCTCATTGAAGATGACGTCACGGCTCCGCCTACACTGTGTTACTATAGTAACTGCCCCAGTTCCTAAACTGTAATGGAAACGCAGCATTAAAGTGAGCCGGGCCTAATAAGGCCTAACCAAACCGAGCGAGGCCTGCAGTGGAAACGCGCCATTATACCCTGGTTAACCCCCAAAACACACCAGGAGCGTCTGCGCCGCGTTACGTTGCGGCTGCGCCACGCTGCGACCTCCTCCTGCGACAACACACACCAGACGTGTTTCAAAACGTTGCGGAAGCGGAGCGTCGTGTGTGCAGCCTCGCAGTTGTTGTTGATTTTGGAATATTTCCTGGACATTTGTACTTCTACAAGTAAGTAGGCTATACGTAGTTAAATGGTTTATGTTTGTGTCTGTTTAAATCGTGTTTATTGTTGTTATTTCCTATTTTGTTGTGTTGTAGACTACAGACACAGTTAATAATAATTGTAATACTCCAGTTATAAACGACATGAATCAAAGATGTGTTGCTATATTTTAGTGGTAAAAAAATATGCATTCATCATCATAATTATTCTATATATTGTAGTGCCGTGAAAAGAGAGTCGGAGGCGGTGTATTAAGAATGGAGTTCCAATCTTTATTATCCATTACTTTCAGAGAGGTTAACACATGCACTGCTCTGCCTGATGAGCTAGCAGGAATGGCAGCTAAAGCTACAGGTGTTCCCCACTAAAGGGTCCGTGTGGCAACACAATAAGCAAGGTGAATTATGTCCAATAACGTGTCACCACACAAGCCCCCCCAGAATTCACACATAAACAAAATCAGCATGGCGGGGAGGAACGACACGCCGACCCCCACGACTCCTGAGCACGGGAGTCGGAAAAGTGATTCCCGCCTGTGCGGCCCCCGGAAGGGGAGGGACCGGAACAACAGGTCTTAAATCCGTGACAGGGGACGAGGCCGGGGGGCGGCCCCGTCGCGGAGGTCGAGCCAGCACCACAGGCTGGTCCAAGTCCAGGTGAGCAGCCTTCACCCGGTCCACCGAGACGTGCTCGGCCTTGCCACCCAGGTCGACCACCAGGTGCTTGTCCCCGTGCTCCAAGACCCGGAAAGGCCCATCATAAGGGGGCTGCAGGGGGCCTCTGTGCGCATCGTGCCGGATGAACACGTGCTCCGCCAAGCGGAGCTCTGCGGGAACCTGGGACACCTGAGTACCGTGCTGAGTAGTAGGGATCGGAACAAAGGCCTCAGCGGCGTCACGCAGGAAAGCCCGCTGGGCCGACGCCGACCAGGGAGCCGATGCATTTGGGAGGAAATCCCCCGGAACTCTCAGCGGCTGACCGTAGACCATCTCCGCTGTAGAACACTGCAGATCTTCCTTAGGTGCGGTCCTCAGGCCCAGCATCACCCAGGGCAGCTTGTCGACCCAGTTACCGTCCGTAAGGCCGGCCTTGAGGGCCGCCTTCATGGAGCGATGAAAGCGCTCGCAGAGACCGTTAGCCTGAGGGTGGTAAGCGGTAGTCCTGTGCAGCTTAACCCCCAAACCGCCTGCCACAGCGTTCCAGAGCTCGGACGTGAACTGAGAGCCCCTGTCTGAGGAAATGTCTGACGGGGTGCCAAAACGACACACCCACGTTGCAATGAAGGCCCGGGCAACGTCTGCGGCTGATGTCGAAACGAGCGGAACCGCCTCCGGCCAACGGGTCGTCCTGTCCACCATGGTGAGGAGGTAGGAAAACCCCTGAGAGGAAGGCAACGGACCAACCAGGTCAATGTTGACGTGATCAAACCTCCTCTCAGGCACCAGGAAACGCTCCAACGGGGCCTTCGTGTGGCGGTGCACCTTAGCGCGTTGACAAGCCACGCACTCCCTGGCCCAAGTCCTCACGTCCCTTTTCAGTCCTTGCCAAACGAACTTCGCCGCTACCAAACGGACCGAAGGTTTAACGCCGGGGTGTGACAGGCCGTGCACAGCCTCGAACACAGGACGCCTCCAGCTGGCAGGGACGACAGGCCGCGCCAGGCCCGTAGAGACGTCACACAGGAGAGTAATGCCCGCGTCGCCGAACACCACGTCCTCCAAGCGCAGCCCCGCGCTCTCCACCTTCAGGGCCTGGACGCCGGGATCTGTGACCTGGTCTGCCGCCATGCGAGTATAGTCCAGGCCCAACTGGACGGCACCGATGACGACCCTGGAGAGGCAATTAGCAACCAGGTTCGACTTGCCAGCCACGTGCTTAATGTCCGTAGTGAACTCCGATATGTAGGACAGCTGCCGCTGCTGACGTGCCGACCAAGGCTCCGCCACTTTTGACATGGCAAAGGTGAGCGGCTTGTGGTCGACAAACGCCGTAAATTCACGGCCTTCCAGCATGAAACGGAAGTGCCGCACGGCCAAATAAAGTCCGAGGAGCTCCCGGTCAAAGGCGCTGTATTTGCGTTCTCTAGGCGTCAGCTGGCGGCTGAAAAAGGCGAGCGGCTGCCAAGCGCCCTCCACCCACTGCTCGTGCACTGCGCCGACCGCGTAGTCTGACGCGTCCGTGGTGATGGAGATGGGAGCCGTAGATGATGGGTGTGCCAGCAAAGCCGCCTGAGCCAACGCGGGTCTTGACCTCAGCAAAAGCGCCGTCCGCCTCTGCTGTCCAGTCGATCTCCTGGACGGGGGTCTTGCCTTTCAACGCTTCATACAGCGGGCCGCATGATGTGTGCGGCCCGGGCGATGAAACGGTGGTAGAAAGTCACCATCCCCAGAAACTCACGGAGCGACCGGGCTGTGAGCGGGCGAGGAAACGCCGCAACAGCCTCCACCTTCGCTGGCAGAGGTGTCGCACCGCCCTTGGTGACGCGGTGCCCCAGGAAATCGATGTCCGACACCCCGAACTGGCACTTTGCAGGATTGATGATTAATCCGTGTTCGTTGAGCCGTGTGAAAAGGGCTCGGAGGTGGGACAGGTGCTCCTGCACTGAAGCGCTGGCGACGAGTATGTCGTCGAGGTAAACAAACACAAACGGCAGGTCCCGCAGCACCGAATCCATCAGGCGCTGGAACGTCTGAGCGGCATTCTTGAGTCCAAAAGGCATCCGCAGGAACTCAAAAAGTCCAAAAGGCGTTATCACTGCTGTCTTGGGAATGTCCAGGGGGTGCATGGGCACCTGGTGGTATCCACGCACCAGGTCCACCTTGGAAAACACCCCCGTACCGGCCAGATGCGCCGAAAAGTCCTGAATGTGCGGCACCGGATAGCGGTCAGGCGTAGTGGCGTCGTTGAGTCGGCGGTAATCCCCGCACGGGCGGAACCCGCCTGTTCGATTTGGGAATGACGTGCAGGGGGGAAGCCCAAGGACTGTCGGAGCGGCGGACAATGCCCAGGCGCTCCATGGTTGCAAACTCCGCCCTCGCTACAGCCAGCTTAGAAGGGTTCAACCGCCGGGCCCTGGCGTAGACAGGAGGCCCTCCGGTAGTGACGTGGTGTTCCACGCCATGCTTAGTGGTAAGCGCAGAGAAGGTGGGTAGCGACAGGTCTGGAAACTCGGCCAACAGTCTGAGAAACGTGTCTGCACCTGACAGCGAGCCTGACAGCCCGTCGTACGCTGCGCTGCCAAGTGTGCACACGAGGGAAGAAAACGTTAAGGCATCAACCAAACGCCTATTCTTAACGTCCACTAAGAGTCCATGAGCACACAAAAAATCCGCTCCGAGGAGGGGAAAAGTAATGTCCGCTGTCACAAAATCCCAGCTGAAACGCTGTCCTCCGATGCACAAACACATAGGCCTCACGCCGTACGTGCGAATGGGACTGCCGTTAGCCGTCGTCAATCGCGGTCCGTGCCCCCCACGGGCGACGTCTTCACTCGACGCTGGAACTACGCTCCGTTGAGCGCCCGTGTCACACAGAAACAGGCTCCCCGAAACGCTGTCGCTGACGAAGAGGAGCCTGCACGTGCCGCCGACGCTCAGAGCCACTACTGAGCGCCGGCCCCTCCGTTTCCCGGGGGTTTGTAGCTGCACGGAGCGATGCATCTCTTCGCCCTTGTCCCGAAACGTGCGTGGTAAACGCACTCTCCGGCGTCTCCACGCCGGCTAGCCACAGCCGTGTCCGGCCTCCGCCACGCTTTCTTGACTGCCGGTGGGCCGCTGAGCGTCGCGGCTAACGTCTCTGCCCCGGGCTGTTGCGTAGCCAGGAAAAAACGATCCGCTTCCTCAGCCAAAGCACGGGGCTCCGTGACAGGCGTGTTGGCCAGCGCCGTCTGTACCCGGGGAGGCAAGTGACGCAGGAAAATCTCCGTGAATAAAATACGGGGATCTTCCCCCCCTAGCAGATTTAGCATTTTCTCCATTAGCTGGGATGGCTTGCTGTCTCCTAGGCCTTGAATGTCAAGTATCTGGCGGGCCCTCTCCTTAGCAGATAAGCTAAATGTCTTAAGGAGAAGGGCCTTAATCGCCTCATATTTGCCATGATGTGGGGGGGCTGCGATGAATCCCACCAACCTGGACGACGTGGAGCTCCCCAGCGCTGCTACCACATGGTAGTATTTTAGGTCCCCGTCATGGACCTGTCGGCAGGCGAAATGTGCCTCCACGTGTGCGAACCATGCCTCCGCGGTGTGCTCCCAGAATTCCGGCAGCTTTATGAAAACATCGCGCTCAGCCATGTTCGTTAATTTTCCGGAAACTTTCTCGGAAAAGTCAGGGTCACCACTGTAGTGCCGTGAAAAGAGAGTCGGAGGCGGTGTATTAAGAATGGAGTTCCAATCTTTATTATCCATTACTTTCAGAGAGGTTAACACATGCACTGCTCTGCCTGATGAGCTAGCAGGAATGGCAGCTAAAGCTACAGGTGTTCCCCACTAAAGGGTCCGTGTGGCAACACAATAAGCAAGGTGAATTATGTCCAATAACGTGTCACCACAATATATATAATTTACAGTGCCTGTAAACCGGAGGAGAACGCTGGCATGTATTCTCCTACTTGAAAGACTACGGGGGGATGGGGGGAGGAGTTTACCTTACGGCTGCGCCGCGGCAAAAATAGGATTCATCCTAATTTTAGAGAAGCGCTGCGCCGAGCCGCTTCTGGGACACGTCTGAGCCGTAACGCGGCGCGTGTGGTGTAATAGCACCCATTGACTAGAGTGGCCGCGATCCTTACGGGCGCCGCCGTAACGCGACGCAGACGCTCCTGGTGTGTTTTGGGGGTCAGGCTCCTTTCTGTCAATGCATTTTGACATCATTAGTATTTTAAATTTCAAAACAAATCTGAGTGCTGAAACTAGTAACTTTGGACTAGTTTAGTTTTTCACCCTCTTTCCCTTGAACTAATTTATACGGGAGAGTGCATTTACGTAGTCACGTTGTGCCTCTCTGCGTATACTTTGACTTTCTGTCTCTTTGGAGAGTGCTAGTACGTTGGATACGTTGGGCTTTTTCACTGTTGTCCCTCTTCACTAGAATCCCATGTCCCCTCTTTATAATTTGGGTCTTCATAATTTCCACCCTATTCTAAGGGGAAGCATGATGGTGCCTTTTCATTTCAATTTCTGGCTTTGTGTTTCTTCAACTCTTACTCGTTTAATATTTAGGAGAGTGCATTTACGTAGTCACGTTGTGCCTCTCTTCCTCTGTTTCTGGCTGTTCTTTTCATACCCTTGTTTCTCTGAGAAGAGAAGAAATTATATTCTAAAAGGAGCTGACACATGGTGTCTCTTCACTTGTACACTTGAGGGGTCAGAGTTCATATGGTGAGGGATTCCATGAGCGATATGCGCCGGCCTGTGCCTTTACCTTGGACTTCTAATAGAACTGCTCAGGTCTTGATAGATTGAGTGGGGAAGTTCATGAGATCTTTCTAGAGGGTTATCAAGAATAACTTTTATCCAATGACCTTTTCCCTCTCTGTCTGTCTGTGTATTCTCTTGTTCCGATTAACCCAGCCAAATCTTTGTTCTTGTTTTGTATCTATATCTACGCCGGGATCCGGAGTCGAGGCTGATCCTCTTGCTGTAGTCCTGTGTCTTGGATCCTCTATCCTGAGTTCTGGATTAAGTCTTGGACTTCGGGTCGTGGCTGAACCTGTCTCTGCGGTCCTGCCTTGGGTCTCGCCATGCTGCTTCCGTGATGGCTTCCACAGGATTGTAGCTGACATCCTCGTGGATAAATCTTCTTATTACAGACACATGCATTTCCTAACATTCGGTCTATATGCTGTAAAATGTATTATCTCTTGGATTTACACACGGCATCTATTGCACGTCTGTCCGTCCTGGGACAGGGATCCCTCCTCTGTTGCTCTCCCTGAGGTTTCTCCCATGTTCCCCTTAAAGGCCCTGTCACACTGTCCCGAAATTGACACCCGATGGACACACGATAAAGGAAATGTTCAAATTCGGCTGTGATCGTAGCAACATCGGGCCATTCGTGAGGGCATCTAAGCCATCGTATGACCGCCGGTGGAGTTTCTCAGGCTCCGGCAGCAACTTCGTGAGCGGCAACTTCGTAAGGCACTCGTGAGGGCATCTTGTCAAATCGTGTCATCTTCGTGTTATCATCGGTGCATTCACCCTCACTCTGATCGGGGCGAATGCCCGATGGCACCGATGATAACAAGATGCCCTCACGATGGCCTTACGAAGGGGCAAAATTGACACACGAATTCAACACGAAAATGAAACCTTCGCAAGGTCCTTCGGCAATTTTTTGGCATGCCAAAGATTTTGCCACCGCTCGAAGTTGCTGCCGGAGCCTGAGAAACTCCACCAGCGGTCATACGAAGGCTTAAGATGCCCTCACGAATGGCCCGATGTTGTTACGATCACAGCCGAATTTGAACATTTCCTTTATCGTGTGTCCATCGGGTTGTTTTATTGCACAACAAAATCATGTAAATATATTATGTAAATAACCCAATTTGTGTTCTGTGAAACTAAAAAGGATATAATATATTATTTTGAAGGACAGTTGACAGGAAGTTGTTGTTGTTATGGAAACAACATTACGGAGAAAACGTAATATTTTCTACATATAACAACAGATAAAGTAAAGAACAAAGTCTGAAGATATCAGTACAGTATCATAGTACTGTAACATAATTGTTTTTGGTACTTTCATTGCAGTTGTATGTCTTAAATGTAATGTAAATGTTGCCTTTGTGTGTGGTTCGGGGCCATCTTCGTGCGAAATTCACAATTCCATATGCGTGTGTCCATCGGGACAGTGTGACAGGGCCTTAAACTGTGGGTTTTCTCTGGAAGTGTTTCCTTGTACGATGTGAGGGTCTAAGGATAGAGGGTGTCGTTTTTCTCATACTGATATTCTGAACAATCTGTGCTGTTGTATTTGCTGTAAAGTGTCTCTACTGTAAGCTATGTTTATTTTATGTACAGCACTTTGGCTCGACCAAAAATCGTTTATAAATGTGCCATATAAATAAAACTTGATTTGATTTAGTATATCAAAGGTGATGTTCCTTTTTTGGTTGGCAGATCCATTTGATACAGAATATTTCCCAGAGGACATCAGTGACTGTGAATGTCAAGAAAAAGCAACTATTTCACATCTAGCCTTGACATTTGTTTTTAGATATGTATGGTCCCCCCCTCCAGAAGCAGGTGACAATGTGTCTACTTTATTGTGCCGATGTTCCTGTTGGATATGGTGATACCAGGGCACACGATTAGCCCCTGGTATCCCATCAGACAGGCCCACCTTAGTTGATCCTTCAGGTCTACTGTAGTTGCACAAATGTCTTGGCAATTTAAAAAAGAAAATACCGTAACCCAGTGACATGAGCCAGCGGGGTCAGAGGCACTTGCTGTCAGAAGATTGTAGTATTTACATCATTACAGGCACTCTGGACTATCTTTTTCTTCCATAACACAAACATTTGTATCTTTCTAGAAATATTTATTTATCCTATAACTTTGTTTTTGTTGCAGTGGAAAAAGATATGCATTCTGTGTCCTTGAGAAATGATTGATCAAGCTTGCTATTCAAACGGATGATTTGGAAACAAATCACAAGTTTAATTTGTATTCATAAAAACACAATAGGATACATATTAATACTTGTGCGTTTTATTGTGTGCCATCAGTTATTTCCCAGTGAGTTAGCTCCCTCCTCCTGAAGCCTTCCCTCCTCACATTATGGATGGTCTCGTGGTCTCCAGACATCACCAGCTCTATCACTTTGAGGAAGTCACTCCTGTGTGTCACCTATAGAGAACAGCTCGGAGGATCTATAGAGAGCAGGTAGGTTTTATTTCAACTATTGTAGTATTGACTATCCAGATGAACATTATTCATCGGCATTAATAATCCAGATGATTTATAATGCACTGTGGAAGGGTGAAGGCTTCAATAAAACATCCATTGTCCAGAGAGCTGTAGGACTTCTGTGTGATCTATCAGTTTAGTGTTATTGTGTTTCACAGGACATATCTCCATCTCTTCAGGTCAGCCGTCAGCTGAATGTCTCACTTTCACTTTGGAGCTAAATAAAGTTCGAGCTTAAACATAGTTGAACAAAAACGCTCTGAAAGTGATGACACATTAGTTGTACGAACCAAGCGGCTAAACGGTTGGTTCGATGACCTCTGATTTACAACCATTAGTAAATAAAATACAAAATAAATATCCACACTGAAATAATGTTGACTTTAATTAAATGTATCATGTTAACAGATTTCACATATACAGTACATTTCACTTTTTTCAGTGAACATTAAAAAATCATTTTCATCTGTAATGTTTTTGTATACTGTCTTGACTTTTTAAATGTAGTCATTTTGGTGATACTTTCACCAAAGTGTCTCCAAGTAGTTCATAATAACCTTATAAAGGCTTAATGGCTCCAATGTTCTAAAGAGGTAACAGCTGTACTCTGCTTCAACAGTGTTTGTCCTCACCTCTCTAATGGCTTTATTGCAGGTATTAGTATGTGAGCTATTGAGCGGCGCTGAATGCAGCATGGAGGGGGCCGGCTCCACTGTGCTCGTCACCTTCCAGAGGGTCTACTACCCTCTGCTCTGCGTCGTGGGCATCCCAGGTCTCTATCTTCTTCTTGTTCCAGGCACAAGTGAATCAATCACTTTAGCTCACTGTGTCCTGCAGGCAGTAACCAGGCACATTGACCCACTGCCCTCACAGCATCCACATCTTATTCTATAAGTGACTAACAGTGATGACAAGTAACTAAGTATTTACTCCATTTGGAGTTTTTGTACTTTCCTTGAGTATTTATATGTTTTGCTACTTCGCACTTCTACTCTACTACAATTCAGAGTTACATCGTGTACTTTATGTACATGTACTTTACAAATCTGGATGAATGATGTGAAATATAACCAAGTGTTAAATCAGACTGTAGTTCCACCTGGAGTAAATCCACAAGCTACCCTGCAGTATACAAAGTCATTCAAACTAGCTGCACCTTTACCAGCTTTGAGAACACTTTCATGATCAATCATTATAAAACATATCATATATATTATTCTGAAATGGTCCAATCTGCACAACGACTACTTTTCACTGTCGCTACTTTCACTATATTTTGATGAGAATACTTTCCTACTTTTACTTGAGGAACATTTTGAATGCAGGACTTTTACTGTGACAGAGTATTCCTACACTCTGGTACTTTATATAAGTACACCTCCCACCTCTGGTTACTAACATAACTGCAAAATCTACAGTCTGTTAAAGAATAGTCCTGTGATTTGGGATACACATTGGCATTCAACACCACAGTCAGATAAGGTTCACTTCTGTGTGTTCAAATACAGGTAGGCCTAGGGAATGTGTAGCCTAGCTTAGCTCAAAGACTGGAATAAGGGGGAAAGGGTTACAAAATAAACATGCAGTTTACAAAAGTTACACATTTTATAATATGTATACAACATGTCAAACTTAGAAATATAAGCTCAAAATATGACCTTATGGCTTTTTTGAAAGACTAGTGATAGGCTTGCAAACAATGGTCACAACATATTGGCGACTTGGGTGTATGGGTGACCAGCATGCTACACACATATTTGACAGCTTCTGAGTTTTTAGAAAAATGTTCGCTGAACCAGGATAAAAGTTCTGACAAGCCCCAATATGTACCAACATTGATTATTACTGAATTATTAAGCATACATTGGTTGTAACTTAAAAGTTGGACCAGCCAGGAAAATATAATAATCTTTGTGTCTCCCAGCAAACCTCTTCACATTCTACATGATCTGCTTCCGTAAGTGCGGGATGTCAGACACGGCCATCATTTATCTGAGCTGCCTGGCCATCATGGACACCTTCTACCTGGTGTGGGTGATCCTTGTAGACCTGACCCTCACCTTCTGGCTGCTGCAGCCCTTCTGGAACTCCAATCCCTGGTGTTCCATCCTGGGAGTGCTGCAATATGGATCCCTCTACAGCTCCTCCTGGATCGTGGTGGTGTTCACCATCGAGCGCTACCTTGTTCTCCGCAGCACAGCGGCCAAGCAGCACTTCTCCCAGGCCCAGGTCACTAAACTCACATGTGTGGCGATCGTCCTGGTGTCCCATGTTGTGTCTGTGCCGCTGGGCTGGATCAACATCGTCTCACCTGTCAACATTACTGTGGACGGACACAATGTGACACTGCCCCGGTGTCGCTACCGCGACCAGGCCTACTCTACGTATATAGTGTGGATAACTACCTTCCTCTCAGGGGGAATCCCCATCGTGTTGGTCATCATCTTTAACTACCTCATCGGCTACCATCTGTGCCGCGCCAGCAACCTCTTCACCAAGGAGGAGCGTCGTGTGATGCATGGGCGGAGCACCAGGGGCATGTTGAGGAGGACCATCCTGCTCCTGGGCACCGTCTCCGTCACCTTTGTCGTCCTCAGCCTGCCCCGCTTTGTCACATACTGCATCCTGAGGACCAAGTACAACAATGAGAACTTCAACAGGAACGACTACAACATCCCCATCAATGTGGCCGGAGACCTGGCCAACATGCTGCAGAACCTTAACTCCACCACCAACTTCCTGCTCTACTGCATGGTGAGCCGCTGCTTCCGCCGGGAGCTGCTCCAAGTGGCCAGCTGTAAGGCTAAGGCCCGTGATCTGGGCTCTGTTCTCACCCACACCACCATGAGGGTCTTCTCTGTGGCCAATCATAAGGCCTTGCCATCCGCTGACCCTGTGACTGTGGTGCTGACCAATCTCAAACTGACGGAGTAGAACCCATCTGGAAGATTGGACAAGAATAAGACTTTCAAAAATGTAATCCTTTAAACATTAATGTTCCTTCATGACTTTTTAAATAGAAATTTGACAAAAAAAATCTCACAAAAGCCCACTTACCAAAATTGTTCAGGGATTCCAACTAAATGTATATGACCTTTCGATGTTAAGCTATCCCCACAAAAGCTGTGATGATACTAATACTGAAAAGTGATGGTATGTGATTAAATACCTTTTCAACTATTGATCGTCCCATCAGCCTCAGCTGTACTTTGTATTGCGTGTTAATAAATGCTAGCAACATTGGTAAACATTTGACCTGCTAAACATCGGGATGTTTGTATTGACATTTTGAGTATGTTAGCATTATAACATTAGCATGAAACACTAACTACCACCTCACGGTAGATTTGTCTTGTCAAACATATGAAATAAACTAATGATGAATGTGGATGAACTATTGTAACAATGTATGTGAATAAGTTGCCATAGGGTTATTCTGCAGGTGATTGTAGATTCTGAGTGGTCCAGGTCATAGGTAGTTGTAAAAGGACATCTGCTTTGAAACCTCAAAATGTTCGCTCATCACAAACAGTCACATCTCATGAAATATTAATATTGCTGCAGTGCTATTCATCTACCTGTCAAGTCAACTGCTTATTTGTTGACACATTGTAATGTACTACTTCAAGACTTATACGTGCTCTTTACTAAGGGTGGGATCAAATAGAACGAGTGAAAGCTGAATAGCCACAGGAGGCTCACCTTGCTGAAGAACCCATCAGGCGGTTGCAGTCTTAATGCCCCGCATTATTTGCATAAATGGGTCACGACACTTCCCTGCTTTGCATAGTGGGAATACTTCCTGTTTGCTTCAGAACAGGTCTGTGCTGTGGGTGGCAGAGAAGCAGGTCTAAGAAAAGGTAGGCGTAGGAGTACACTTTATTCTCTGGATGTACATTTATAAGGGAAAACATACTAAAACTTTACAAATTGTTTCGATTTGTGATCTAAGAAGCCATACCTAGCATACCTTTAGTTCTGTGATTTTGACCTTTGTACTAGTTTGCAGTGAATGTGCTAAACTCTGCCGCTCCTCTAAAGTTACGTGTAATGTGTCACACCTATTCAGTGAGGAGGAACCAAGAATGTGAGAATGCGGTTTTGTATATGTTATGTACTCATGTTTATATTTGTCTATTCACCCTGCACATACATAACACTTCTATTTTCGGTTTTTACTTGATCGTGACTGTAAAACGGACTTTGAATCCCTCAGTTGAGACTTCATTTGTTTACGTGCCAGCTGTGTGAATGTAAGGAGCTGTGCAGTCTGTGTCTTTAACCTGTCCTGCTCTATTCATGTCCTGTACTGTTATCTTAGTGTTCACTTCAGCAGAGGCGTCACACTGTTAGGCTAAATGGACTCTTTGAAAGGTAGGAAACCAAACGTGATGAGTCAGCAGTATTCACTGTCTGCTGGGAAGTGTGAACAGGTTTTTCTGTTGGCTCTTGTTGTCAGGGGGCTGCCCTCACCAGAGTGTTCCTGTAGAGATGGACGAGAGCATGACACCCTCCAGTCTGGAGTTGGCCTGCCCCCCCCCCTGCAGACAGTGCAGTGGACATACAGTGATCACAAGGTCTCAGATACAAGCCAGCCATGAGCAGGCGGGGGGGGGCGGCACACACTGAGGGCCCATGGAGACTCCCTGAGAAACAGCTGCGGCTTCAACCCAGAGCAGAGCCCCCCCTTCATCTAATGCCTCCCCACCATGCAGATGTTAGGCTGCATGGCCTCAGAGAGCAGTCTCCACTGTATGGGCGGGACTTGCTGGTTAACCACGCCAGAGGCTTTGTGGGTAATTCAGACTGGCCCCAGCATTACTCTGTGGAGGAGGATGAACGCTTGGACCCCCCCCTCACACTCAGGTCTGGAGATAACTTCACCGACTACGTCCCTCCACCACACCCTGCCTGTATGCCTGGTCAGTGACACATGGAACATTTTACATTCTGTTACTGTCAGTGGTCCTGAGATTTACAGGACGTTTCTGTGGACGACATGTTTGATGATAAAAAGTAGTGTTCAAGGTCTATGGATTATTATTTTCTTAAATGTTATTGTGAACATCACAAATTGGGTTGAATTCAATTGTACTGTGTTAGTATGGGTGCAGTAACAACAGGATCTGCACAGCCTGAATCAGGTTAAAGAAAGAGTGAACTCATGAGCGCTCTCTTCCCAACTCCGGAGTACGAGGCAGATTGTCTTGGCTTGGTATGACGAGTTGATGAATATTTTATGTAACGATATGTTAAAAAAGAAAATAATGTGAGTTTTAAAGTGAGAATCACAAATAAACAAGTAGGAACATAATAACTATAATGATGAACATAATAATATTAATAAAAGTATGGTGTATCTCAATAAATACAAAGAGAAACAATCCTTATAAATGGAGATGTTGAGTCCCATGGTACTTAGTCATTAGAAATATTGGTCATTATACCTGGAAAACTGAAACATTTACTTTATTTCAATGTATTATGTCAACAAAATGACATAACTGTACTAGGTTAGTTAGTTGAAAGCAATAATATGAAGTTGTTTATAAAGCTTTTGCTTTCAACTAACCTAATACAGTTATGTGAAATCTGATGACATAATACATTTCATTAAAGTCAACGTTTCAGTTTCTTCAGTGCAGTCATGTTGGGATTTTAGGAGATATATATATAAGATATATATCACAGTAATTGAATATTTTTGAATATTATTAGACTACAGCCTACAGTACAAACCTAAATATGCCATTTAAATCAGTGTTTAAAATGTTGAGAAAAATACTTTTACAAGCTAAAATGAGATCATTTGTTTATATGCAGTAATCACTACATCTGGGATGGATTTAGTTTTTGTCTGCTGTAACCCTGTGAGGAATCATTTGGCTCCTCATTGTGTTTCTGCATGACCTCACTGCTGATTTGGGAACCTGTTTAATGTCAGCTCCTTTATATCTCTCTGCAGGCCAAAATCAATGTCTGTGGCGTCATGGCAGACAGCGTGCATGCTGCCCTCCAGCACAACTGCACCATCACACTCACAATAATCATCTTTATAAGTATGATTACCCAGCAGATCCATGCGGGGAGCATCAACACCCCCAACAGTCAAGGTATGGCCTGTTTGTCATAATGATCTGATATTCTTAACATCGATTCATATGATTCTTCACAGACGTAATACATGCAATGAACTCCTCTACAGGAATTCCCCCCATAATAGACTACAACTTAAAGATGATCCAAACACCCCCCATGGATCTGTGGCTCAGCGGGCAGCCCCTGCCTGGGATGTGATGCGTGAGGTCAGTGTGCATCGCTCCCTCCAGCCTGATCCAGGGCCAGCCACCCAGGAGATGAGGAGGACCATCAGCCTGCCTGAGGAGTGCAGTAAGTCACATATGTACATGGTCCTTTCTGAATCGGCCAAGCCATTTTTAAGCTATTGTCTTCTTAGGATAATTACTGCTAATTAATGCGACAATTGCTAGTTGTACAAATTGCCCAACATTTGCAAGTTACTTGCCAGCGGTGGACTAATACCCAAAGATAAGAATGTTTCGCTGACTTCTTGTTGACAGGGAATGTTTTCATCACATATTCAGTGGACACCGCCAGAGAAATCATACCTTTCACCACATTTCTGACAGATCAAGGGTTCAAACCAGCAGTAAGTTATACCATGTCTCCCACACCTTTGATTCCCACTGATTTTGTATTCAAACATTCAAATTCTACCTGTTGTCTACAGATTGATATATTTGACAATCCAATCCGAAGAATGGACATCACCAAATGGATGGACAGATTTTTGAATGACGTAAGTCTTTCCATTGAGCAGAGTATGAATCCAAATTGTAATGCTGTCTTCAGCAAAAGCTGACAGTGAGATGTATCATTACAGAAATCAGTACTCATCATCGTGGTCATCAGTCCCAAGTATAAGGAGGACGTGGAGGGAGATGGGGACGACGAGCACGGCCTGCACACCAAGTACATCCACAACCAGGTGAGGACTCCTATAAAGACAGCTGTCAACCACACAGTGACACGTTGACTGTTAATCTCCACATATAAACACCACATAATGATTTGTGAAGTGTAAAAGCAACAGCAAGAAGTAAAAAGCCTTTTCGGCAGATTCAATACATTGGTTTAAGTCTTACTTATTGAACAGAAAACAGTGTGTTTTGGTCAACGGTGCCAAATCCCCCTACCTTGTCAACCCTGTTGGGGTTCCACAAGGTTCCATTCTTGGACCATTACTGTTTTCCAGTGCTTGAATTGTACGCAGTACCGGGACTTCTGATTTTTACCCATCTGCGTACCGGCACATCATGACGCATCTAGGTACGCCTATTTGTTGTATGATTCCCCTGTGTCCTCCCTGGCAGCTCCATTGATTCCCTCTCTCAATAAAATTGATTTGAAACAGTTGCTGATTTAGAGTACTGGCACCTTCTTTATTCCAATTCGAGCACTGCTGTATTCACTGTACATAAATGACTTGCCTAATGTATGTCCTGAGTTGAATGTGCCGATGATGCGGTCATCTGTGTACACGGGGAAAACACTGAAATGATCTCATCCTGTCTCTCAAAAGCTTTGGACAAGGTTCAACACTGGCTGAACAACATTTGCTAACAGTTAAACGTAAAGAAACCAGTATGCACGATGTTCAGTAAACGACCAGTCAAAATCGAAGGATCCAACGTGTTTTTAAACGGAGCAAAAATAGAACTAGTCTCCCACTTCAAGTATCTTGGAGTCATACTGGACTCGAACTTGACTTTCAAGAAACATATTAAGAAAGTATCAAATACTATTAAATTCAACTTGCATAATAAATAAATACTTGTGTATGCTGCTCTTGCTCTTTTGCACCTTTTGCATATCATGTATTTAGTTTTTGCTATGTTTGTAAAATGCAATTTTCTTAAATGTTTTATGTGAGGGACTGCGGATGGAAATGAGCTCAACGCTAAATCTGGCACTGTTACGCTTGACACATTGTAATGTTTTAAGTGTTCATCACTGTGCATTGTCCCTGATAAATAAACTATTGAATCAAATAAAACAAATTAGGATATCATCCTCCGCTTGGCTAACGTTCGACAATATGTCTCATTCAGTCGCTTGTTAGCATCCTCCTGCGACTTAAAGTAAGGGTATCTCTTTCACTATTGTAAAGTAATGCAACAAATGAGTTCACCCACATTTGAGTTGAGAAATCTCTCCAGTATTCATTTCCTTTTCAGACTACATGGAACATTTCAAATGAAATCCAGCCTGCAGTGTATTGCTCGCTCCAATTCAACCTACAGTAAACATGTCAAAGTATCACTTGTATAAGTGTATGGAGAACTATAAGCATTTGTTCCTGTTGGCACAGATCCAGAATGAGTTCATCCAACAAGGCTGCCTGAACTTCAGACTGGTCCCTGTTTTGTTCCCTAATGCAACAAAGGTAAGTACAAGCAATAAACAGCAAGAACATGACGTACGGTTAACCCAAAGACAGAAGGAAACAACTATTTGAGCATGGAGCATGGTGTTCTTTTGAAAAGTCAAGTTTCTGAAACAGCACAGTCGCTATGGCGAAGACCCATGTTGTATTTTGGATACATTGATGAACTTCTCAAATCTTATTTCATAGCCTTTGAGATTGAGCACTGACTGACTGTGTGTGTGTGTGTGTGTGTGTGTGTGTGTGTGTGTGTGTGTGTGTGTGTGTGTGGTGTGCTGTGTGTGTGTGTGTGTGACTGTGTGTGTGTGTGTGTGTGTGTGTGACTGTGTGTCTCTGTGTCTGTGTGTTTGTGTCTCTGTGTTTGTGTCTCTGTGTGTGTGTGTGTGTCTGTGTGTCTCTGTGTCTGTGTGTTTGTGTCTCTGTGTTTGTGTCTCTGTGTGTGTGTCTGTGTCTCTGTCTGTGTGTGTCTGTGTCTCTGTGTGTGTGTGTGTGTGTGTGTGTGTGTGTGTGTGTGTGTGTCTGTGTGTGTGTGTCTGTGTCTCTGTCTGTGTGTGTCTGTGTCTCTGTGTGTGTGTGTGTGTGTGTGTGTGTGTGTGTGTGTGTCTGTGTGTGTGTGTTTGTGTGTCTCTGTGTCTGTGTGTTTGTGTGTTTGTGTCTCTGTGTATCTATTTGTGACTGTGTGTCTGTGTGACTGTGTGTTTGTCTCTGTGTCTGTGTGACTGTGTGTTTGTCTCTGTGACTGTGTGTGTGTGTCTATTTGTGACTGTGTGTCTGTGTGACTGTGTGTTTGTCTCTGTGACTGTGTGTCTGTGTGACTGTGTGTTTGTCTCTGTGACTGTGTGTCTGTGTGACTGTGTGTTTGTGTCTATTTGTGACTGTGTGTCTGTGTGTCTGTGTGACTGTGTGTTTGTCTCTGTGACTGTGTGACTGTGTGTGTGTGTCTATTTGTGACTGTGTGTCTGTGTGACTGTGTGTTTGTCTCTGTGACTGTGTGTCTGTGTGACTGTGTGTTTGTCTCTGTGACTGTGTGTCTGTGTGACTGTGTGTTTGTCTCTGTGACTGTGTGTCTGTGTGACTGTGTGTTTGTCTCTGTGTTTGTGTCTCTGTGTCTGTGTGTCTATTTGTGACTGTGTGTCTGTGTGACTGTGTGTTTGTCTCTGTGTTTGTGTCTCTGTGTCTGTGTGTCTATTTGTGACTGTGTGTCTGTGTGACTCTGTGTCTGTGTGACTGTGTGACTGTGTGACTGTGTGACTGTGTGACTGTGTCTGTGTGACTGTGTGTTTGTG